>NC_064647.1:44647540-44947540 GCF_023864345.2 Schistocerca serialis cubense | reverse complement strand
AAGTGAGCTGATCATTTCTTTGTGCTTTTGCTGGAAAGTTTGTTATTTCCTGTCCCTCAGCTTATGTAGCATTTTCTAACTGTTTCAGGAATATTCACCTTCAGATGATATTCCATGGCCTAGCACTCAGGATAGTGGGAAAATGGAGGATGAGGAATGTGAGGAGGATATGGAGGATGCAATGAGCGAGGGCGATGGTGAGGTGAGTTATGTTCCGTGTGACCTGTCCACTGCTGGTGTGTTGGTGGCAGCCATGTGAGACTAGTAAGGGCAAATTGCTGCCTGTGGAGTGTTAGATTTGCTTGTGAATGTTATGGAAATAAGTGATTTGGTGGGGAGGAAAAGATGTTACAGCCATTGCTGTTTAGTTCTTATATTGATGTGTACAGAGTGTCTAGAAAGGACAACTTTTCTCACAGGAGGTAGTGCTGGGCATAACTATAAAAACAGTTCTGTTAACAGGTGTGCAAAAGCAGGAACTTGTGTAGATATGGGCCATCTCACTCCTGCTGAGAAAGCCAGTACTTAGCAAGAAATCCTCCAGTTGACGTACAATGCTCATTCTGTATTGATTGTGTTTGTCTCTGTACTTAATGCTGTTGTCAAACAATCCATTCTATATTAGTCAATTTGATGTTACGCTGGCATCAGAACAGTATTACTGATCCTGTGAAGTGCGAACAAGATAAAGAGTGACATGGAATCCTATTGTTGCATGGCAGACATGATACCGTATTTACTCGAATCTAAGCCGCACTTTTTTTCTGGTTTTTACTATCCAAAAAACCGCCTGTGGCTTAGAATCGAGTGCAAAGTAAGTGGAAGTTCTGAAAAATGTTGGTAGGTGTCCCCACAACTAACTTCTGCCGTCAAATATATGTCGCGCTACACAGGTATGCTTTGCAGGCACAAAGATAAATACTGGCGCCAAAACCTCTGCGTCAATAAATAAATTTAATAGGAATAATGTAAACATTATGCCATGTATTCTTTCGTGTTTGCCGCTATTTCATTTAAATCCTGTCTGCCTAATAAACTACGAAACTAGAGCGAGACAACAGCAAACGAGGAAGAATATACATATCATTTCATGTTTATATTCGTATTATTCTTATGCTGAATAGTGATACAGTCAGAAACTAAGCACGGCAACTGACTAGATTTTTAAATCTAAGATGACCCTAATTTCTGTGCAGAATGTAATGTACTAAAGAGTCGTCTGCAAAGATTTTCAAATGGAGAAAAATTTTCGCTAAACTCTCGTTCAGAACATCTTCTATCATACGCAGTCTATTATTTGGATCTTGTTGATCATTATCAATGAAAGCAGAAGTTTAAGTAACAACAAATAGCAGACTCTCACCATTGTTTCACTTATGAGACAATTCCTCTCTTTTATTCTCTCTTTTTTTAAATTCTAAGCCGCGGTAGCGTGCACAAAAGCAAGCCTTGCCGCGAGCGGCGAACAGGTCGTAAACATGCATTATCAGAATGTAACAAACAATGCATGACACAGTACAACAATGCATTTTCAGCTTAGAGTGACATAAACACCTATAACAAAGAGAACGGCACTTATCAGATCATAGCAAAATAAGCAATCGATTCAAACCAGACGAAGCACGTGAAAAAGGAAGGGTACCCGTATAAATGTGGACGGAGCGCATGACACATAGCAATGGCTACCTGGTAAAGCTTAACTGTTAAGCTTACAACTTGAACCAAACTACTGTAGCTGTATCTTCATCCATTCGACCTCTATTGTGTTTCTCGTTACAATGGACCAACTGTTTTTCGATTTGGAGGGGCGGTCTAAAACTTTTCTCTCTCCTTGAATTTCGAGTCTCAAATTTCAGGAGCGGCTTAGATTCGGGAAATTTTTTTCCTTGATTTCGAGTCTCATTTTTTGGGTGTGGCTTAGATTCGAGTGCGGCTTAGATTCGAGTAAGTATGGTATTCTGCTGCAGTTTAACCAGTGGCATTAATAGACAAGCAGTTGGTACATAGAGTGAACATCATACTTGGTGCCCTATTCTGTTTACAAAATGTTCAGCAGACTTCCAGAAGTGGGTGCATTCACAATAAGAAAGAGGGACTGTAGTAGACCTCATGCAGTTTGCACACCCTTTATGGAGCATTGCAATGACTGAGTTTTGTAGGATAAGTATGCAAAAATTGGAGCTACTGAACACATAAATGACACTTTCACATGGTCAGTGCTTTGCAAGTGCAACTTGCATTTTATTTAATGTTGAGACAAGATTCACACTGAGATGATAAATAAGCACAATAACCACATGTGAATAGAAGAAAATTATCAAGCAATCGTGGAAGCAAGGGATCAAGTTCACTTTAGTGTCAGTATGTGGTCAGGAATTGTAGGTGACAGACTCATAGCACCATAAACTTTACCAGACAAATTACAAATGAACAGGTGCTGCTTACCACCAATTTGTGTGTGCCGAATATCCATGCTATTGGATAATGCTATTTATACTGTAGATAAGAATAACTATTTCTCTTTTATGACTGAATTTCCATTATTTTTCCAACAAAACACATTTCACCTAGTTGCAGCAGGCACCTTCAGTGATTTACAAACATATAAAAGAGGTACTTATTTAACACAATTTACTGCCCGCTTTTGTTTCTCCTATTATCTTCATCCATTTGCTGTTGTATTAGAACTTCTTGACTCGAACCTGATTGATAAGTTTTAAATCAATTGCATTTCACAACTGTGCTGTTGACTGCATTTAACATTGCTGCTGCAGCTACAGATAGGCATAAAATACCTGTGGTTTACAGCCCCTGCACGCCACAGGCCTCAATATGGTATTGAGTGCAGCGTGAGCAGTAACATGAAATTTGACTTACACTGAATGAGTGTATACGGTGGATGACAAGTAAAGAGGCAGCCACAGCAACAGGCTATTGCTCTGTTTAAAATTTCAAAATTTCATGGAACACGGGAGAATATAGTATTAAATCTTCCCACTGACTTACACAGTCAGAAAAGTAATTGCATTTGAATTAACTTGTGGGAAGGATTCTTATGTGGTATATATTCCGTGATGTTCCTTCTTTTCTCTTCTTGGTGTATGCAGAACAGTAAATTAATTGTAGTAATATAGATAATGGATGATGAGTTGTGCCATCTGGGATTATTTTATTTCACAATCTGATAATGCTTCTTTTATCTAATAAATAATTTCCTCCATTGTTGTATTCATGTCATTTAACTGTAATGTTAATACCAGATATTTTATGATGTGTGAAATTGAAGGATGTATACAATTCAGTTGTTGACAACAAATAGACTGACTTTGCTAGTTTTGTACAAGCAAAATAATATTTCCAAAGACTAAACAAGCAGTGGAAGAGTCTATATCGAACTGTTGCTGGCAATATAGTATTCTTGAACACTAATAATGCCCAAGATTTGTGCCTAAAATTTGATTTTTTATTCCCTTGACATCTATTTGTTTCTTTTTCTGTTATTGAAAAATTGTCTGCTGAAATTTACACTTGGCATGCAAGTGACAGTTCAGATGCTTCCTGATGACTGCATATATTTATGTTGTTTGCTTAATGTTTTTATTTCAGAATTTTTAATTATGATCAAATATATTTCATTTGAACATCATAATTTTCAGCATTCACTGTTAGCTTTATTTCCAGTCACTCACTGTGACTGTAATTACGATGACAAGGTTATTTCAAAATGGAAGATTTTTGTGTAACTACGTGCCAGAAAAATTAACCATTCTATCACATATATGAACCATGGACCTTGCTGTTGGTGGGGAGGCTTGCGTGCCTCAGCGATACAGATAGCTGCACCGTAGGTGCAACCACAGCGGAGGGGTATCTGTTGGGAGGCCAGACAAATGTGTGGTTCCTGAAGAGGGGCAGCAGCCTTTTCAGTAATTGCAGGGGCATCAGTCTGGATGCTTGACTGATCTGGCCTTGTAACAATAAACAAAACAGCCTTGCTGTGCTGGTACTGCGAATGGCTGAAAGCAAGGGGAAACTACAGCCGTAATTCTTCCCGAGGGCATGTAGCTTTACTGTATGGTTAAATGATGATGGCTTCCTCTTGGGTAAAATATTCCGGAGATAAAATAGTGCCCCATTCGGATCTCCGGGCAGGGACTACTCAGGAGGACGTTGTTATCAGGAGAAAGAAAACTGATGTTCTACAGGTCGGAGCGTGGAATGTCAGATCCCTTAATCAGGCAGGTAGGTTAGAACATTTAAAAAGGGAAATGGATGGGTTAAAGTTAGATGTAGTGGGAATTAGTGAAGTTCGGTGGCAGGTGGAGCAAGACATCTGGTCAGGTGAATACAGGGTTATAAATACAATATCAAATAGGGGTAATGCAGGAGTAGGTTTAATAATGAATAAAAAATTAGGAGTGCAGGTGAGCTACTACAAACATGAACGCATTATTGTGGCCAAGATAGATACGGAGCCCACACCTACCACAGTAGTACAAGTTTGTATGCCAACTAGCTCCACAAGATGACAAAGAGATTGATGAAATGTATGATCAGATGAGAGAGATTATACAGATAGTGAAGGGAAACGAAAATTTAATAGTCATGGGTGCCTGGAATTCGATTGTAGCAAAAGGAAGAGGAGGACACGTAGTAGGTGAATATGGATTGGGGCTAAGAAATGAAAGAGGAAGCCGCCTGGTAGAATTTTGTGAAGAGCATAACTTAATCATAGCTAAGACTTGGTTCACGAATCATGAAAGAAGGTTATACACATGGAAGAAGCCTGGAGATACTGGAAGGTCTCAGACCAATTATATAATGGTAAGACAGAGATTTAGGAACCAGGTTTTAAATTGTGAGACATTTCCAGGGGCAGATGTGGACTCTGACCACAATCTATTGGTTATGAAGTGTAGATTAAAACTGAAGAAACTGCAAAAAGGTGAGAATTTAAGGAGATGGGACCTGGATAAACTGACAGAACCAGAGGTTGTACAGAGTTTCAGGGAGAGCATTAGGGAACAATTGACAAGAATGGGGGAAAGAGATACAGTAGAAGAAGAATGGGTAGCTTTGTGAGATGAAATAGTGAAGGCAGCAGAGGATCAAGTAGCTATCAAAGACGAGGGCTAGTAGAAATCCTTGAGTAACAGAAGAGATATTAAATTTAATTGATGAAAGGAGGAAATACAAAAATGCAGTAAATGAAGCAGGCAAAAAGGAATACAAATGTCTCAAAAATGAGATCGACGGGAAGTGCAAAATGGCTATGCAGGGGTGGCTAGAGGACAAATGTAATGATGTAGAGGCATATGTCACTAGGGGTAAGATAGATACTGCCTACAGGAAAATTAGAGAGACCTTTGGAGAAAAGAGAACCACTTGCATGAATATCAAGAGCTCAGATGGAAATACAGTTCTGAGCAAAGAATAGAAAGCTGAAAGGTGGAAGGAGTATTTAGAGGGTCTATACAAGGGAGATGTTCTTGAGGACAATATTATGGAAATGGAAGAGGATGTAGATGAAGATGAAGATGGAATGGGAGATATGATACTGCGTGAAGAGTTTGACAGAGCACTGAAAGACCTAAGTCAAAACAAGGCCCCGGGAGTAGACAACATTTCATTAGAACTACTGACAGCCTTGGGAGAGCCAGCCCTCACATAACTATACCATCTGGTGAGCAAGATGTATGAGACAGGCGAAATATCCTCAGACTTCAAGAATAATATAATAATTCCAATCCCAAAGAAAGCAGGTGTTGACAGATATGAAAAATACCGAACTATCAGTTTCATAACCCATGGGTGCAAAATACTAACACGAATTCTTTATAGACGAATGGAAAAACTGATAGAAGCCAACCTCGGGGAAGATCAGTTTGGATCCCGTAGAAATGTTGGAACATGTGAGGCAATACTGACCCTATGACTTATCTTAGAAAATAGATTAAGGAAAGGCAAACCTACGTTTCTAGCATTTGTAGACTTAGAAAAAAATTTGACAATGTTGACTGTAATACTCTCTTTCAAATTCTGAAGGTGGCAGGGGTAAAATGCAGGGAACGAAAGGCTATTTACAAGTTGTACAGAAACCAGATGGCATTTATAAGAGTGGAGGGGCATGAAAGGGAAGCAGTGGTTGGGAAGGGAGTGAGACAGGGTTGTAGCCTCTCCCTGATGTTATTCAATCTGTATATTGAGCAAGCAATAAAGGAAACAAAAGAAAAATTCGGAGTATGAATTAAAATCCATGGAGAAGAAATAAAAACTTTGAGGCAGCAAAGGACCTGGAAGAGCAGCTGAACGGAATGGACAGTATCTTGATAGGAGGATATAAGATGAACATCAACAAAAGCAAAATGAGGATAATGGAATGTAGTCGAACTAAATCGGGTGATGCTGGGGGAATTAGATTTGGAAATGAGACACTTAAAGTAGTAAATGAGTTTTGCTATGGCGGTCAAAGTAGAGAGGATATAAAATGTAGACTGGCAATGGCAAGGAAAGCATTTCTGAGGAAGAGAAATTTGGTAACATCGAGTGTAGATTTAAGTGTCAGGAAGTCGTTTCTGAAAATATTTGTATGGAGTGTAGCCATGAATGGAAGTGAAACATGGAAGATAAATAGTTTAGACAAGAAGAGAATAGAAGCTTTCGAAATGTGATGCTACAGGAGAATGCTGAAGATTAGGTGGGTAGTTCACATAACCAATGAATAGGTAGTGAATAGAATTGGGGAGAAGAGAAATTTGTGGCACAACTTGACTAGAAGAAGAGATCGGTTGGTAGGACATATTCTGAGGCATCAAGGGATCACCAATTTAGTGTTGGAGGGCAGAGTGGAGGGTAAAAATCGTAGAGGGAGACCAAGAGATGAATACACTAAACAGACCTGGTGGATGACCTCGATACACCACAGCATCATCTGCAAAAAGCCTCAGTGAACTTCCGATAAGTTGTAATAATGGCAAATTGTACTGAAATGCAGGAGGATCTGCAGCGAATTGACGCATGGTGCAGGGAATGGCAATTGAATCTCAATGTAGACAAGTGTAATGTGCTGCGAATACATAGAAAGATAGATCCCTTATCATTTAGCTACAAAATAGCAGGTCAGCAACTGGAAGCAGTTAATTCCATAAATTATCTGGGAGTACGCATTAGGAGTGATTTAAAATGGAATGATCAAATAAAGTTGATCGTTGGTAAAGCAGATGCCAGACAGATTCATTGGAAGAATCCTAAGGAAATGCAATCCGAAAACAAAGGAAGTAGGTTACAGTACGCTTGTTCGCCCACTGCTTGAATACTGCTCAGCAGTGTGGGATCCGTACCAGATAGGGTTGATAGAAGAGATAGAGAAGATCCACGGAGAGCAGCGCGCTTCATTGCAGGATCATTTAGTAATCGCGAAAGCGTTACGGAGGTGATAGATAAACTCCAGTGGAAGACTCTGCAGGAGAGACGCTCAGTAGCTCGGTACAGGCTTTTGTTAAAGTTTCGAGAACATACCTTCACCGAAGAGTCAAGCAATATATTGCTCCCTCCTATGTATATCTCGCGAAGAGACCATGAGGATAAAATCAGAGAGATTAGAGCCCACACAGAAGCATACAGACAATCCTTCTTTCCACGAACAATACGAGACTGGAATAGAAGGGAGAACTGATAGAGGTACTCAGGGTACCCTCCGTCACACACCGTCAGGTGGCTTGCGGAGTATCGATGTAGATGTAGATGTAGATTCGAGGATGTAGGCTTCAGTAGGTACTGGGAGATGAAGAAGCTTGTACAGGATAGAGTAGCATGGAGAGCTGCATCAAACCAGTCTCTGGACTGAAGACCACAACAGCATTATCACATATATAAATATTCATGGAGAGATTCACATAATGCAGACATTCAGAGACAAAAGTGTTGTCCTACAAAATGTATTATATGAGTCTGAACTCAGTACAAGTAGAAATAATATTTTATTTGATTAATAGCAAGTATCCAGTATATGTTCCAGTGCCGCTCACAGGAAGAAAGTGTTTGTGCCTAAATTCTGTTATTCTAGTGCTTTTGGGTACATGGTATTCTTTGTTTTTCCATCTGTTTCTTTTTTTCTTTTTCTTTTTTTTCTTTTTTTTTTTTGTGGTTTTAGGGCGCACAACTTCAATGGTCATTAGCGCCCTTACTACGTTAAGAATGCACTGCGAGGCACAAGTTTAAAACAACAACTAAAAGGGAAAACACGATAAAAGACAGACTGATAGGCAGAGGATTAAAAAACAGCATCATCGAATGTCCTTAGAGAGGTGTGTCAAATTGATAAAACGAAGGACATGAGCAGCTGCTCGTGGGTCATCTGCTAAAATTGCATCTAAAGTACATCGCAGGTTAAGATCGAGACGCAGTGTGTTGAAATCCGGACAGGACATTAAAATGTGGCGGACCGTCAGCAATTGCCCACATGGGCAGAACGGCGCCGGCGCAGCCGTCAGCAGACGGCGATGGCTGAACCGGCAGTGTCCAATGCGTAACCGGGCCAAAACGACCTCCTCCCGCCGAGAAGGGCGGGAGGAGGACGTCCAAGCCGCGGGAAGAGGTTTCAAGGCCCGAAGCTTGTTGTCTGTAAGTGCAGCCCAATCGGCATGCCACAGCGATAAAATGCGCCGACAAATGACCCTGCTACAGTCTGAGGAAGGGACACAACAAGAAGCTGTCCGAGGCTGGAGGACCGCAGCCTTGGCCGCGGCATCTGCAGCTTCGTTCCCAGGGATACCGACATGGCCAGGGACCCACATAAAGCTAACCAGAGAACCGACGTCCACCAGCTGCTGAAGAGAGCGTTGGATCCGGTGCACGAAAGGGTGAACCGGATACGGATCACTGAGGCTCTGGATGGCGCTCAGGGAATCGGAGCAGATAACATAAGCAGAATGTCGGTGGCGGCAGATGTAAAGAACAGCCTGGTAGAGGGCAAAGAGCTCAGCTGTGAAGACCGAACAATGGCCATGGAGCCGGTATTTGAAACTTTGTGCCCCGACAATAAAAGAACACCCGACCCCGTCATTGGTCTTTGAGCCATCTATATGAATGAAGGTCCTATTGATGAACTTTGAACAAAGTTCAACAAAACGGGAGTGGTAGACCGAACCGGGGGTAACCTCTTTTGGGAGCGAGCTGAGGTCAAGGTGAACGCGGACCTGAGCCTGGAGCCAAGGTGGCGTGTGGCTCTCGCCCACTCGAAAGGTTGCAGGGAGTGAAAAATTAAGGTGTTGAAGGAGGCGACGAAAGCGAACTCCAGGGGGTAGCAGGGCAGAGACATACAACCCGTATTGACGGTCGAGAGAGTCGTCAAAAAAGGAGCGATAAGACGGGTGGTCAGGCATTGACAGTAGCCGACAGGCATATCGACAAAGCAGTATATCGCGCCGGTAGGTGAGTGGCAATTCGCCAGCGTCAGCATGAAGACTCTCTACGGGACTAGTATAAAACGCTCCGATCGCAAGTCGTAAACCTCGATGTTGTATGGAGTTGAGGCGGCGTAAGATGGATGGCCGTGCAGAGGAGTATACGAAGCTCCCATAATCCAGCTTGGAGCGGACGATCGACCGATATAGACGAAGCAGGACGGTTCGATCCGCTCCCCACGACATACCACTGAGAACACGGAGGACATTTAAAGAACGGGTACAACGGGCAGCCAAATATGACACATGTGGAGACCAGCTATGTTTCCTGTCAAATGTAAGAACTAAAAATTTTGTTGTCTCCACGATTGGGAGAGCAACGGGACCGAGTCGTAAGGACGGTGGGAGAAACTCTTTGTAGCGCCAGAAGTTAATACAGACAGTCTTCTCGGCAGAAAAACGGAAGCCATTGGCGACACTCCAGGAGTAAAGACGGTCAAGAGAACGCTGAAGACAGCGCTCCAGGACACGTGTACACTGCGCGCTGCAATAGATGGTAAAATCGTCCACGAAAAGGGAGCCTGATACATCAGCTGGGAGGCAATCCATTATTGGATTGATCGCGATGGCAAAGAGAGCGACGCTCAAAACTGAGCCCTGTGGCACCCCATTCTCCTGGCGAAAGGTGTCTGACAGGACAGAACCCACAAGTACCCTGAACCGTCGATCCATTAAAAAAGAACGAATAAAAAGAGGGAGGCGACCGCGAAGGCCCCATGTATGCATGGTGCGGAGAATGCCCGCCCTCCAACAGGTGTCGTAAGCCTTCTCCAAATCAAAGAACACAGCCGCGGTCGGGCGCTTCCACAAGAAGTTATTCATAATGAAGGTCGACAAGGTAACCAGATGGTCAACAGCAGAGCGGCGCCTACGAAATCCACATTGTACATTGGTAAGTAGGCGTCGAGACTCGAGCAGCCAAACCAATCGAGAGTTAACCATTCGCTCCATCACTTTACAGACACAGCTGGTAAGCGAGATGGGTTGATAACTGGAAGGCAAGTGCTTGTCCTTCCCCGGCTTAGGAATCGGGACAACAATAGACTCGCGGCAGCATGCGGGAACATGTCCCTCAATCCAGATGCGATTGTAAGTACGAAGAAGAAAACCTTTACCCGCAGGAGAAAGGTTCTTCAGCATCTGAATATGAATAGAATCAGGCCCTGGAGCGGAGGACCGTGATCGGCCAAGTGTGTTTTCGAGTTCCCGCATGGTGAATGGGGCATTATAACTTTCACGATTCGAGGAGCGGAAGTTAGGTGGCCTAGCCTCCTCTGCCTGTTTGCGGGGGAGGAAGGCAGGGTGGTAATGAGCGGAGCTCGAAACCTCTGCGAAAAAGCGGCCGAAGGCATTGGAGACATCCTCAGGGGCCACAAGGACGTCATTCGTGACCGTCAAGCCAGAAACTGGTGAGTGGACCTTAGTGCCAGATAGCCGGCGCAGGCCACCCCAGACAACAGAAGGAGGAGTAAAACTGTTGAAGGTGCTTGTGAAAGCAGCCCAGCTGGCTTTCTTGCTTTCTTTAATAATACAATGACACTGAGCACGTAATCGTTTATAATTGATACAATTCGCCACTGTAGGGTGGCGTTTAAAGGTGCGTAAAGCACGTCGACGAGCATGTAAAGCGTCTGTACATGCTGCAGTCCACCAGGGGACCGGTACGCGACGTGGAGAAGTAGGGTGAGGGATGGAATATTCAGCAGCAGCGAGAATGACTTCCGTGAGGTGTGCGACCTGACGATCGCAGCTTGTGAAGGTTTGATCTTGAAAGGTCGCCCTGGAAGAGAAGAGCCCCCAGTCTGCCTTGGAGATGGTCCAACTAGAGGAGCATGGAGAGGGGGTATGCTGCAGGAGATGGATAACACACGGGAAGTGGTCGCTCGAATATGTATCAGAAAGTGCATACTACTCAAACTGGCGTGCAAGTTGGGGAGTACATATAGAGAGGTCTAAATGGGAATAGGTGTGAGATGTGTCCGAAAGAAAAGTAGGGGCGCCAGTATTGAGGCAGACAAGGTTGAGCTGGTTGAAAAGGTCTGCTAACAGGGAGCCCCTCGGGCAGGATGCTGGAGAGCCCCAAAGGGGATGGTGGGCATTGAAGTCTACAGTTAACAAAAATGGTGCAGGTAGCTGAGCAATAAGTTGCATCATGTCTGCCCTGGTAACGGCAGATGATGATGGAGTGTAAACGGTACAAATGGAAAATGTAAAAGTGGGGAGAGTAATGCGGATGGCAACTGCCTGCAGGCCGGTGTGCAACGTGATGGGATCATAGTAAATATCATCCCGGACCAGCAACATAACCCCTCCATGAGCCGCGATACCTGCCACAGGGGTAGGTCAAAACGCACAGAGGTGTAGTGTGCCAAGGCAATTTGATCGCATGGGCGTAGCTTCGTTTCCTGGAGGGCTACGACGAGCGGACGGTGCAAGCGGAGCAGCAACTTCAAGTCCTCTCGGTTGGAGCGAATGCTGCGAATATTCCAGTGAATAAGTGCCATCGTAAGAAGAAAAGGAAGATGAAAGAAGAGGTCACCTCGAAGGCCGCTGAGGGTCTGGCTTCGAGCGAGCACTGCCGCCGCTATCAGTAGGCGGACAGTCTTCGTCCATTGGGTCTATAGGTTCATCGGCCATCTTGGGATGATGGCCGGGAGGGGGAGCTTCCTCCGCCGGTGAACGGCCAGATGTTCGGCTACCAGCGGTGTGGCCAGGCGAAACGGATGACGGCCTGGGGCGGCAACTGCTGGGTGGCGCAGGAGAAGAAACGCGCCGTGGCGGAGAAGGAGAACTGTGCTTCCTAGGAGCCTTCTTGGAAGGACGTTTGGTGGAAGTACCGGTCGAAGGCTGGGAGGTCGAGGTATGTAGGAAGTCTGCACGGGACGGTTCCTTCTTAAAGGCCCGTGCATCTGACTTCTGGGTCTTCGTCTTGGCAGAAGCTGATGAAGGTGCTTGTGTCTGAGGGGTGACGGGAGGAAGAGGAGACGTTGACCGGGCGATCTTAGCACTGGCTGAACGGACGACCGTGGTGCTGAAGGTCAGATCGCATGTCTGGGTTGCCACCTCCCTGGTAGTCCGAGGAGAGGCGAGGACAGTACTGTATTTCCCCGCTGGGAGCAGCGTGGGCTTCCTACTAGCCAATAGCTTGCGATCAGCCGAGGTGGACACTTTCTCTTTGACCCGAATTTCTTGGATACAACGTTCTTCCTTATAGACAGGACAGTCGCGGGAGGATGCGGCATGGTCACCCTGACAGTTCACACAACGAGGAGACGGAGGTGGACAGTCCCCCTCATGGGGGCATCCCTGCCACAAGTGACACATTTAGGCGCATTGGAACAAGACTGTCGAGTGTGATTGAAACGCTGACACTGGTAACAGCGCGTAGGTGTCGGGACATAGGGGCGAACAGAAATAACCTCGTAGCCCGCCTTGATGCGAGATGGCAGCTTAACACTATCGAAGGTCAAGAAAAGTGTCCGGGTCGTTACAAGGTCATTGTTGACCTTTTTCATGACCCTATGGACAGCCGTCACGCCCTGCTCAGCGAGGAAAGATTGAATCTCCTCGTCAGTCAGTCCGTCGAGGGAGCTAGTATAGACCACACCACGAGACGAATTCAAAGTTCGGTGAGCCTCCACCCGCACAGGGAACGTGTACAGGAGTGTGGCCTGAAGCAGTTTTTGTGCCTGAAAGGCGCTCTCAGTTTCTAGTAATAAGGTACCGTTACGCAACCTGGTACAAGATTTGACAGATCCGGCTATGGCATCTACACCCTTCTGGATAACGAAAGGGTTGACAGAGGAAAAATCCTTTCCGTCCTCAGATCGAGAAACGACGAGGAACTGTGGGGCAGGCGGTAGTACTTTTGTCACTGATGGCTGGTCACGTTTCCGTTTTTGGGCAGAAGTCGAGACAGATGGAGTGAAATCCATTGCGGAGGAATCCCCCATGATTGCCAGCGTCTCTGATGGCGCGCTCCTTCCTTGTGGGGACCCTCTCAGATGGCACTCCCGCCTTAGGTGAATGTTTACACCTCAGGTCACACCTCCAGAGAACCAGACAGAGGGACCAATCGGCATGGTCAGACGGTATCAGCTCAGGCAATCACCCCTCCCCGGGCCTGGCCTTTACCAGGGGGTATGCGCGTGCCTTACATGTCTACCCAGGGCGGGGAATTACGCGTTACCCCGTCACCGGCTACGCGTGCGAACGCGTGGGTCAGCCTTCAGGCACGCACAGGGAGGAAGGAAGAAGAGGAAAAGGAGGAGAGAGAGGGAGAGAGAGGACAGACTGTCTCAAACGCCGAGGCGGAGACCAGAGAAGGCAAGGAGAAGAAGGTAATGAGAAGGCAAGGAGAAGAAGGCAATGAGAAGGCAAGGAGAAGAAGGCAATGAGAAGGCAAGGAGAAGAAGGCAATGAGAAGGCAAGGAGAAGAAGACAAGGAAAGAGTAAGGAAGACAGTGAGGTGGAAAAGAGCAAAGAAAGGAACCAACCAAAGGAAGGAAGAAACGAGAAGTGAAAAAGCAAAATGACCGCAAATAGAGGTCGTGGAACAGTCCGTCTCCGGGCGCAGGCGCTAACGACCCCCTTGAGGGGGTGGGACTCCTTTTAGTCGCCTCTTACGACAGGCAGGAATACCTCGGGCCTATTCTAATCCCCGGACCCGCAGGGGGGTTTCCATCTGTTGCATACACAAATAAATCAAAATGTTTACCAATGTGTCAGCAGATCACATTCAGCTGTCCATATGAGAAACATGCATTTGCCAAATTTGGTCCACACACTTCTAGCAGTTGTTCCTGTGCTTTGTTGATAGTCATTACAAATGTAAGTCTTAATGGAAACTGCAAACTTCTGAAGACGAATGTCCCTAAGCCATCACATTGAGCCTTTAATTTTTCTAATAGGTTAACATTACTGCTATCAAATTTAGCCTTAAGATAAGTTTTTAATTCGTCACACAGAGCTTTTAAATCTGCCGGTAAATCTGCATTTCATTCAGAATTTAACTCCTCACCATGAGCCTTCATATCCACCTTTAAGTCTGTAGTTATTTGCACACTAAAGAAGCAAACAAATCCTTTAATTTCTCCTCCGTGCTTTTTGTTAAGTTACCACTGTTGTACAGTATTTATGATGATGTGTTTATAAGTAATCTTCTCCCACCAGTAACTGTTTAAAGAGTGGGTGACTTTGTTACAGACTTTTTTGAAAAACAAAATCAATTTCAGCTGTGCAAAACACACACCATCACAAAACGAAATTAACAAATAACAACAACTTGGCTTCAATGCAGCTCATCAAACTCAGTTGCACAGCCCGTCGTGTTGTGATATTAGCTGGAACCACATCACAGCAACTCAGTGAGGTTGGATGGTCGTAGGTTGTCTACATGTACAGCGATACTCCCCAGACCACCTTACGGCAAGTAGCAGAGGCTACCTTGTACCAATACTAGTAATTTCCTTTCCTATGCTGCTTGCAAATAGAGTGAGGGAAAAATAACTGTCTATATGCCTCTGTATGAGCCCTAGTTTCTTGTATCTTATTTTCGTAATTCTTATGCACAGTGTATGGTGGAGGCAACAGAATGATTCGGCAATCAGCTTCAAACACTGGTTCTATAAATTTTCTCACTAGTGACCCATGAAAAGAATATCGCCTTCCCTCCAGGGATTTCTATTTGAATTCCCAAGGCATCTCTATTGTTTGAACCTACCAGTAACATATCTAGCAGCCCACCTCTGAACTGCCTTGATGTGTTCTCTTAATCCAGCCTGGTACGGGTTCCAAACACTTGAGCAGTGTTCAAAAATAGCTCACACTAATGTCCTTTATGCAGTCTCCTTTACAGGTGAACCACACTTTCCTAGAAGTCTCCTAATAAACTGAAGTCAACCACTCACCTTTTCTGTCACAATACTCACATGCTCCTTCTATTTCATATCGCTTTGCAGTGTTACATCCAGATATTTAAATGACGTGACTGTGTCAAGCAGTACACTACTAATGCTATATCCAAACACTGTGGGTTTGGATTTTCCTATTCATCTCTATTAATGTACATTCTTCTACATTTAGGGCCAACTGCTATTCACTACACCAACTAAAAATTTTGTCTAAGTCATCTTGTGTCCTCCTACAGTCACTCAACTTTGACACCTTACCGTACATCACAGTGCCATTAGCAAACAACCACAGATTGCTTCCCACTCTGTCCGCAAATCATTTATGTATATAGAGAGTATTACTCGTCCTATCACATTTCCCTAAGGCACTCACGATGATACCCTTGCCTCTGATGAACATTCGCCAAAGGACAACATACTGGGTTTTATAATATAAGAAGTGTTCGAGCCACTCGCGTATCTGTGAACCTATTCCATATGCTCGTGCTTCTTTGTCAGCCTGCAGTGGAGCACTGTATCAGACGCTTTGTAGCAATCTAGAAATATGGAATCTGCCTGTTGCCCTTCATCTAAAGTTCGCAGTATGTTGTGAGAAAATGGCGGGCTGAGTTTCACATGAATGATGCTTTCTAAAACCATGCTGATCTGTAGACATAAGCTTCTCAGTCTCAAGCAAATTTAGTAATTTGAACTGAGAATATGTTCAACTGTTAAGTGGCTACTGCATAGCAGCTGCAAAGTCGATGAATACTGTTGTTGCACTCAATAGTTGTTGATCACCACTCTTTCATCTCACGATGTGACTTTTGCCGGTTACTGTGACCATTACTTACTGGCAAAATTATTCCTTTTTAATGTTTAATATTCAGTGAACATGTTGTTAGCTATGCATTTCTCCTTGACTTTTGTCAGTTGTCAAGGACAACAGCAACAACTTTCCACTCGATCTCAGATTAAAATTTAAACGATGGAAAATCCAGGGTAGAACGTAACAATATTATGAGAAGCAAAGTTGCTACTCACCATATAGCAGAGATTCCGAGTCGCAGATAGCCACAACGAAAAGTCTCTCACAATTAAAGCTGTCAACAGTAGATGTGCACACACACACACACACACACACACACACACACACACACACACACACACACACACACACACACACGCACACACACACACACGCACACACGACTGCAGTCACACACTGCAGTCACACACTCTCATGCAAACACAACTCAAACACATGACTGCAGTCATATGTGTGAGTTGTGTTTGCGTGTGCGTGTGTGCATGTGTGCGTCTATTGTTGATGAAAGCCAATAGCTGAAAGCTTAGATTGTGAGGGACTTTTTGTTGTGCCCATTTGTGTCTCAGCATCTCTGCTATATGGTGAGTAGCTGCTTTCCTTCTCATAATATTGTACGATTAAAATTTTTATTTCTTCTTGATTAATTCCCATGTTTTAGTCAGTATTAACATTCTTTATCAGTTTGATCCAGTTTTTATGGGTACTTTCACCAGGGTGTCAGAATCCTGTGTTCCCGTGTATACGTGAGAACTGATTTTTGAGTTTGTTGACTCGCAGTTATCAATCTATGCACGTGAAATATGTTTATGTAAGACAATTATGCTGCTGGTCTTCAAACTTTGTCACCATTGCACTCTTAAGTGTGCTGGAAGTTAAATGTTTCATCTTTCAGAAATAAACATGAAGAGTCCTTCTGCAATGATTTCTTACATTGTTTCACAAAATACAGACACTTCTTTTATCAACAACTTTACAATGTTAATAACAAGACTGTGTCTATCGTTTTGGTAACTTGAAACTTTACAATAGAATTAATACATATTTCAAAATTTACCTTTTGTTTGTGTGTATAGATTTTTCCTATTGTCATCTGTGGCCAATGCTCCAGTGCTTATGCACCAGTACAACATGGGGTGGTGTCACTCCTCCAGATTACTTGCCACGTACAAATACACATAAAAAATTGTGCACAGCAGTTGCACTCTCCTATTTATTAGATAATTAGCTGCATACCTGGTAGTGCCCAGATATGCATTTATTCTAATTCTATTAGCCCATCTCCTCCTTTCCCATCTCTCTGCCTGTCTCCTCCACCCCTTTCCATCCAACTCTTTCTCCTCCTCTCTGTTCCCCTCTTTCACCCTCACACGCTTACCTATCTCCCCCTCCCCCTCGCTCAGTCCATCTTTTATCTCTTTGCTCTGTCCAATTCCTCTTCCCCAGCTCCCTCTCCATCTCATCCTCCACCCTCCCTGCATCCATCTCCTCCCTCCCCCAAATCTGTATCAGCATCGTCCATGCCCTCTCCCTCTGTCAATCTCTTCCTCCTCTCATTCTCTGTCCATGTATCAACCCTATTCCCTCTCCCCTCCCCCCCCCCCTCCCCCCTCCCCCCCATCCTCCACTGCATAGGAGGTATGTACCAAATTTGATTGAAATCAGTCCAGAGGTTTTGGGAATAGATTTTTACTCATTACTTTCCCCACAAACCTACATCACGTATATTGCACATATGTCTATCGTATTTCACACATGTCTGTACACATATTTTACCTGTATCTCTAGCAGACTTTGCTCTGCATCTTCATTTCCATGCAGCCCAGTGTCGTATTTCCTGAACTTTGTGACATACGTCAACATAATTTTGTAGGTACTTCCAGTAATGTAATTCAATACTGTCTGTGAAATGTGCTGTGAATAGCATTAGTTGCAAAAAAGAAATAAATGCAGCAGATTTTCACACATTTCAGTGTTTATGACCTAATATTACTTGAATTATCTGTCATAGAATGATATAATTTTGTGAGTAGAATCAGCGGTATATGTTAATACTGTCTGCAAAGTGTGTCAGCAGTACATTTAGTAGTAAAGAAGTAATAAATTAAAATGTTGTGCCTGATGTGGCTGTTTTACTGAATGAAAAGTGAAAATGTACTAGGTGCACAATTTTGCTTCCACTGTTTGCCGATAGGTGGCGACAACGGTAAGTAGCGGTCGAATGAAATAGATCGCAGACATCAGGCAATTAGCTTGGACCTCAGTCAACATAACCTTATTCAAACATTTGTCGATTTGTGTCTGCATCATAAGTGGTTTCAACACTTCAAGAACGATGGTTTTAACATTGTAGACCGGCATAGTGGTGGAAGAGAGAATGTTTTCAAAGATGTAGAATTGGAGACATTGCGTCAAACTCAAGAAGAATTGGCATGATTAGCGGGAGTGACACAGCAAGTCATTTCAAAATGTCTCAAGGCTATGGGCATGATTCAGAAAGAAGAAACTTGGGTCCCGCGTGAGCTGAAACCAAGAGATGTTGAATAGCGTTTGTGTGTTTGTGAACAGTTGCTTCAGAGGCAAAAACGCAAGGGATTTCTGCATCGTATTGTGACCGGGGTCAAAAAAAGGGTTCATTGCAATAACCCTATATGCAAAAAAATCATGAGAATATCCCTGCCATCTTCCACGTCGACGGCCAAACCGAATATTCATGGCTCCAAGATCATGCTCTGCATTTGGTGGGACCAGCTTAGCGTTGTGTACTATGAGGTGTTAAAACCAAGTGAAACCATCACAGGTGCTCATTATCGAATGCAATTAATGCATTTGAGCAGAGCATTAAAAGACAAATGGCCACAGTACAGCGAGAGGCACGATAAAGTGATTTTGCAGCAAGACAACACTCGACCCCATGTTGCAAAAGAAGTCAAAACATACTTGGAAATGTTAAAATGGGAAGTTCTACCCCACCCTACCTCCTACCTATGGACATTGCTCCCTCTGACAATCACCTGTTTAGATCAATGGCACGCACATGGCCTGGCTGACCAACACTTCCGATCTCATGAAGAAGTCACAAATTGGATCAATTCGTGGATCGCTTTAAAAGATGAACAATTTTTTCGACGGAGGATTTGTACACTGCCCGAAAGGTGGGAGAAAGTAGTGGCCAGTGATGGAAAATATTTTGAACGATACATGTGTAACCAATTTGTTTTATTAAAGCCTCAAATGTTGGGGAAAAATGGCAGAAGCAAAGTTGTTCATCTTTTAGTAATCAATAAGCTTTTTCCTTACATTGTTTTGTGGGGGTTGTGAGAATCAAAAAGTTTCATAAAGGTTTGAATTTATGTTTAAAGTTCGTTGGATGTCACTAAGTGCTGTCATTGGTGAAGAAAGTCTGGATATTTGCACATTGTGACCTACACTTCTTTTTTCACTCCAAGCCCGACCCCTTTGATAGGTATGTGGTTCTTACCCCACAACAATTCTTTCCCTTTAGGAAGCGATATGTGTGGCAGGTTTGATTGAACTGGTCCACATACATGGCACATATATACATCCATTTTTATTATATGTATGGATTACATCGTTTTATAGTCTGTGAGCATCTTCCTTAGTTCAGGTAGGCATCAGGCTACACAGCAATCACCTGGAGCGATATGTGACACCACAATAGATGTAACAGTTTTGAATGTTAAACCATGCAGCGGCATTCCTATCGGATTAAGTAAAATCAAGAATTCAGTTGGATAATTGATAACTTTGGCTGGATTTATTACAGTACTGATGTACTGATATTGCCGTTTGTCCTGGTATTTCATTTTGAGTGCTGAATCTGATGACATTGAGATCATTGGTCCTGCTTGCCAAATAGCACATGCGCTGAGCAACTGATTATTTTTGTAGTTCTATGCAATATTCAGGGTAACATTTGTGGAACAATTCATCTGTGGTTGTTTTAATTTTACAGATGTCTGTTGGCAGTCCAATACCTCAGTTGCTGTCTTCCGAATACCAATTATCAACAATTATTTAATTGTTTTGCAAAATGTTCATTGATTGCATCATGGTCTAGTTGTACATGCATATTGGTTTTCAGAGTCAGTTTGTGTACCATAGAAATGATGATTTGAGACACACATTAAGCTCGTCAGCGGTTGTTGAATGCTTATAGCTAGCAGCATATCCTGAAAATCACCACACAGTAAAATGAGTGCACCACCAAATAGCTGTTCATTTCAACTTAAATCTTCGAGTTTATTATGAAGCACTTCCAATGCTTTTTTTGTGCGACATAGTACATTCATCCCATATAAAGATTTCAGTGATTGGATTACCTTATCCAGTTCAGAATTTTTGTTGATATTGCATGTTGATATCTCAGGCATTTGCTGGGTGTGCTGTTTGGCCACCATCAAAGAGTTTTTGTAACTTCAAATGATATGATTGCTAGTGCAATATTTTTTTCGGGATTGTATGGTTCCCAGAATAAATGAAATAAGAAAAGTTTTGCCTGTGCCTCTGAGTGCGTCAAGGAAATTCAGTTCACTCCTTTGCTTGTAATTGCATTCATAATTCTGTCATATGCTAAGTGTTGTTCTGGAACCAATTTTGGAAGATTTGTTTGAACAAACGTGCCTAATCTGTCGACATCAGAGTGTGTTTGTCTTTGCAAATCACATGTGAGGAGGCACAGCCATTCCCAATTTTACCAGTGCCAAACATGTCTTCTATTGAAACAAATGCCTCATAATAAACAATTAGTATAAATTGAATATCTATATTTTGATTTGTAGCTTGTGTTATTCCCAAAGATCCTTTGGACTGGGTCAGAAGCATATTGTTGATATAATTGCAAATAACATATGTATTTGCTGTGGTTGAGCAGTATTTGATGCATCAGCACGCGAACTGTCCAAATGTGCATCAGTCTCAAGATTTAACTCTTGCAGGCTTCACGATAAGTGCCACATACTTGACTGTCTGCTGTTCTCAGTTCTTGGAAGGATATTGGTCCATGTACATTAATTAATAGTAAATGCAAGTTAGAACATTATTCGTTGTTTGAGTGAATAGTGTACACACGGACTAACACATTGGTCAAATATAAATTGGGATGTTCTGCAGCTGTTTTACCTATTTTACGATATTGGAACTTGTCAGCTGTTGCATTCCATGCTTAGTATGTTGGCACTTCAGAACGAAGTAACTCCCTAGTAAGCATATCATCTGTGCACAATGAGAAAAATGCAGTTAATGTGCTTGATCAATTTCACCAAATTGGTAATACTCAATTTTGATGTGTTCTTTGTATATTTTATAGAGTAATGGTGAATATGATACAACCCAACAAGTATCGACTTCAGCGCCATTGTTTCATTTTTTTTCATCTGATGAATTTGCTGTTGTCTTTGGTTGATCATTGACAGTTGAGTGGATGTCCAGCAATAGTCTCAACAAAGAAGTCTCTTGTGTATTGTTCCGTGTATTTCATGCACGGTGGATTATTGTTTAGTAAATCACATGGACTATGAATCATGTTTTTGGCGATGACTTCAAATAAGTGCAAAATGGTATCAACATCTGGTATTTCTGCTAAGATGACTTGATCAATTTGATGTGATGTGACGTTTTTGATCAACCAAATAAAAATGTGTGCATGTGCAATTCTCTCTTTTGCCATTCAGCGGAATACATCCAACAGTGTGTCTGTCCAAAAACATGCTGCTTGACTTTGAAAGCCTTTAAAGATTTTAGTTTTTGTTTGAATGTAGGCACAGAAATATCATGATGATCTGACGATAATGTTGATTGACTAAAGTTTGTAACACAGTGACAATTGATTTGTTTATCAATTTTTCCTATGAAATAAATTTTAAGAAATTTGTGAGTGTGTTTGGCAATGGTGGTAGTGATCCTGCATGATTATAAATTTGTTCTTGTATTTTGACTGCTGTCATTTAATTCTTGCATATGATATTTATTGCCCTGAATGGTGTTATATGCAAGAACAGTTCATGATTCCTCATATTTGCCAAGAAATATTTCAATTGGCTCATGTCACCTGACACCAGTGTTGATAATGGTTCAGATAATTAACATAACTCTGGCAAATTTCACTTTCCACCTGCGCGTCACATTCTTGGTGTATCATTATTAAATTTCTTTAATTTATTCTAAAATGGTTAATAAAAGTCTGTGCTATGGTTTTTCATGAAGTTGTGAACTATCGAATCTAATTGCTCTTTCTTGTACATTGTCTCAATGTTCCTAATAATTTTATGTTCCTTTTTATGCTGCTGTATTCTTCAATTCTTCTTCATTTTTATTAGCATGCCATATTTTTCAGGCCTTTAGTTTTTCTGTTATTCCCTTGTCACACTCCATTGTCCACCACAGGTGTTTTGTATTCTTTTATCTGGGATTTTTTGTTTTGCTTCATGATGTAATTTCTCTTCTATTTCTTCCCCATTCCCAGAATCTAATTTTCTCATGCTTCTGTTTAACTATGTATTATCTTCTTTAAGTTTTAATTTGTATATTTAAAAATCTTTTGAGAATTTGTTATTGCATATTGTGGACCAGAAGTCTTACTTTTGTTATACAGGTGATTCATGGAGATATGCAAATATTTTATGTTATTCTGCAAGTAAAACTAAAGCAAAAAGTTCATATAAACATAGGTCTGCAAATGTTTAGTTACGGCAAATAAAAGATTTTGCCTGAAATTTAGTGACTTCGCTAATATGAAGCCATTGCAAGCCTGTACAGGGTTAAAGTAAAGCTTTATTAACATTTATTTTGTTGTTACTGGACTGGTGAATCTAATAAAACATGTCCCAGATGTGTATTTGCAGCAGTCTTACAGAACATCCAGAGGAAGAGATATTATTATAAAAATAAATTTGTTTACTTTCTGTTAAGAATTTAGGAACTTTTATGTCATTGTTGGTAACCGATAGTGAGTTGTTTCGGTCATTTACAAACCTTGAAACGAGTGAGTTTCTGTATTTTTGAGTGAAAGAACATAACAACAACAGTGTATTTAAGTGAAACCACATAGTAACTGTTGTAGTTTGCAGATTATTTATGAAATAGGGATACCTTTCAAATTTACTACAGAGGAATTTTTCCAAAATTAAATTCTCTACAACTTCTGTTGAAAACTTTGTGCAGTTGTCTTGAATTTAAAAAAACAAGTTGGGCCAAGTACTTAATAAATTAAAAATTTTACGAAATTACTTCTTTGGTTCTCTGGATATTCTGGAAAACTACTGCAGGTACATGCCTGGGACATGTTTTATTAGATTCACCAGGTTAATAACAATAAAATAAATGGAAATCGTGCTATACTTTATCCTTGTATAGTTTTGTAATGATTTTATATTAGCAAAGTTGCTGAATTTCAGGCAAAATCTCTTATTAGCCATAACTAAACATTTGTGGACCTATCTCTATATGAACTTTTGTCTTTAGTTTTGCTTGTAGAATGAAATATCTCCATGAATCACTGTGAATATACTGAAAGGAACACTGTAATGTCCCATGTCAACTAAATTGCTTAATGCATTTTAAATAATATGGTTCAATTAGACCTTAAGAACACCTGAGGATGTAAGTGCATGGTACCAGTCTCTGAGCAACTGCAATAAAACAGCTAATGCGGCAAATTGGACTCTCATTCAGTTTTAACCAGCATTTCAACATCTCAATATATTTTAATTTGTTTCAGTGTTCCTTTCATTATGCATAATTATTTTAGCTGTAGATACCCCAATTATAAGAGTGTTTGCTTACTTTTGTTGCCAAAAATGATCAGTTTCTTTATTGAATCTTTTTTTTTATTTTTCACTTTCATTATCCCTTTGGAATTCCACTCAGTTGTTGCAACATGATCACCTGAAATTCTCTAATCATGTTATTGGTTGATCGTGTTTTTAGGTAACTTTATGAATTTTGTTAGCGCTATTTTCATGTGAAAATTTTCACACAGATGTATGAGTCTTTTCTATTTATATTCATTTATGTGCAAACAGAATCATTGCAAATAATTTTTCCAAATACAGTTTCTTAACCAGTCTGAGCAAAAAATCTCCTAATAAAATGTTTACATTTTGACATGGCACTTTATCTAACTTTGTACCATTGTTCTCAGAACTCCTGTAGTTTCTCTGGGTTATTTTTTTGTCATTATTGGTTGATGCATATGCATTAATTAATGTGTACCTCTTATTCCCATACTGAACTGTGAGAAGAGAGAATCTTCCTGAAGGTGGTGAAAAATTTAGCACTGAATCTGTTAATGATTTGTTAATTATGAATGTAGTGCCTAGTGAGGTTTTTCCTGGTTTGTCTTTGCACATACTATAATTATCTGAATCTGGTGTTTCTTTATGTGTAAATCTGGTTTGTTGTAATGATGATATTTTACTTAGTAGAGAATTGAGCATATTTGCCAGTTCTTTGGGTTTGTTACCTTTTATCAGTGCTAGAATATTTAGAGGCTACGGTATAAATGGCACTCTCTGGAGATCATTGTTGATCTTACAAGGAGACAGTACAAGTTGCTCAAGATTTGATGATTTACAAGAACTGATGAGTACAAAACATTTCAAAAACCGTAACAGAGTCATCGGTAGCTGAGAGTACAGTGTAAAAGTCTTGTAATAGCAAAGTTGGTGGTACGAATTTGATTTTAGCAACTTTTTTTTTAAAAAAAATTATTTCAAATTTATTTTTTTATCAAATGGGTATATTAACTACCACACAAGCAAATACTGAATTATGATTTTTTTGAATAATATACATTTATTTTTCGTTACAGTCATAAGAAAGTAATGAAAATTTGATAAAGAAATGCGAAATGTGTTACAGTTAAAAGAAAAATATGTAAAGCAGTATTCAGAAGGTCATACACAAATTGAAGGATTTAACATACAACAATATTGGAGTAGGAATTTATGATCTTGGAAGTAGTTCTGTGAATGCTTTGGAATGTTGGAACAACAAGGACAAACAGTGCGCATGTACCTTAAGTTTAGTAAAGATGATGTTCTGTTTACTCAGCTGTGACCACCATGTTCACTACACCCGTAACTACATCAGACAGAATTCTGACACACACTATCAAGCATATAAGGCAACCACAAACATTGTCAGACACTGTAAGTGTACTCTTCCATTTTGCAAAGTACTGTACATGCCACAAACATTGCATTTGTCTTTGGGAATGCTGCAGTGCACATTACCAGTCCATAGAAGTACTGCAATAAAAACCCACTTGTCTCAAAGAGCACAGATTCCTTCTCATCCCATCTAGTAAGTCTCCTGTGACCTGGGGTTCTGGGCAACTGTTCTGAACTCTCTGTTCTTTAGGACATGTCGGAAAGAACATATACCATCAGTGACCAAGCAGCTCATTAGAATGAAATTACACTGAAAAGACAACCCTTAGCTGCTTACAGGCGTTGACATGCGTCAACGGGGACAGATGAAAATGTGTGCCCCGACAGACTCGAACCCTGGATCTCGTGCTTACATGGCAAAAGAACAGATACCATCTTAGTATATACATAGTTAATGCTCACTGGTCACTTGACCATCTTCTTCTTCTGTGCGGATGCACAAAAAGTGCCCGAACTCTTACGGGAATTGGCAACGCTCCGCGAGTAATGAGTACAATGGGCGGGGGCACTACGAATGAAGTGCGGGACAATATGTTGAGAATGTGGGTGTCGCGAGAGGCATGCCAGAGATAAGTCCCTGCAGTCGCAATATCCACTGTGTCCTCGGTGGCTCACATGGATAGAGCGTCTGCCATGTAAGCAGGAGATCCTGGGTTCGAGTCCCGGTCGAGGCACACATTTTCATCTGTCCCCGTTGACATATGTCAATTCCTGTAAGCAGCCAAGGGTTGTCTTTTCATTGTAATTTTATTCTAAAGTTGTTGCATTGTGACTCGTCAGTCAGCTCCTTTAGTCTGTATGCAACTTTTAGATTGATCCTGTATATCAATAATATTGTTCAGCGATTAGTAATAAATGTGAGGTTTAGCATTTTTGTGCAGAGTTTTATTTTGTTGTGAATACTTGCATTTCATGTCATTAGTAATAAAAAATGGTGACCGAGCGAGGTGGCGCAGTGGTTAGCACACTGGACTCGCATTCGGGAGGACGACGGTTCAATCCCGTCTCCAGCCATCCTGATTTAGGTTTTCCGTGATTTCCCTAAATCGCTACAGGCAAATGCCGGGATGGTTCCTTTAAAAGGGCACGGCCGATTTCCTTCCCCATCCTTTCCTCACCCGAGCTTGCACTCCGTCTCTAATGACCTCGTTGTCGACGGGACGTTAAACACTAATCTCCAATAAAAAATGGTGAAATGTTATTTATTAATCCTGTATTTATTAATTAAAATTACCATTTGCTAATAAATATTGAATTAAAAAAAAATAAATAAATAAAAATAAAAAAGAGAATTCCTTTAAGCGGTATTGAAACCAGTAACTTTTCAATTACTAGATTTCAGTGCTGTGCACTCAGTTACTACCAGGTTCTGTTACATTAAGTGAAACATTTTGTACTTAACAGCACGTGTAAATCTTCAAAGTCAATTTTTTCAAATATTTTTGAGAATTGTGTCATACTGCTATTGTAAACTGGTGTCTGGCCACTGATCTCCAGAACCTGTAAGTATGAAGGAAACTGTAGAGGCCCAGCATGTGAGTTCCCCTTTGTATTCAGAAAATGAATGCAGCTCATGAATTATGTTGTGTAACACTGGACGTAGACCAACTGAATGAGAGATGCTTGGCAACACCTCTAAATCAACCATTGACATGACTATTGCTTTTTGACTGCAGAAATTAATCTTACATCATAGATACAGAATATTTATTATTGAAAGTTTCATTTTGTAAAGATGGAGCAAAATAAGTAGATGAAGCCTTTCAAGCTTCTTAAAGAAACTTCTCCACAGCTAAAACATGTAGAAATAGATATCTGCAAAACAAATGAAAAGAAACAGTTGTACTGGTAAAGGAGGTGGCCAGCAAACACAGTTAGACGTGTACAAGAAGATAACTCATTAATACGTTTATTTCTACTGTGTACATTAGGAGTTGAGATATATGTAACTTGAATTGTTGTAGGTTCTTCTGTGGTGCTGAGCTACATACAGAGAGAATAAAGTTCTTGATTGTAACAAATATTCTTGAATGCTGATACACTTACTTAAGTCTCTGACACACAGTAATGTTTAGTAGTGTCATGGTAGGTTGACATATTGTCCTCACTGCAGTCTTTTGTACTAATGTTGGTAAGTCTGTCAATGCACTAAACCTCAGGGTGAAACACTGAGCATGGTTGCTTAAAAAGATGCCAATCAGTGTTGCATGCAGTTAGATCACATCAGCTCAGGTGGCAAGTATGCTTGGTGCCACCCAATGGAGAAGAGGAAGTGACGGATAGTGAGCTCGCCCTGATGGCAGGTTTAAAAGTGCTCTCTCTCTTGCATAGCTGAGAGCAGCTCATGGTACACCAGGTGTGGTCATTGAAGATGCCATCAATACTGCAGAAACTGTATAATTCTCAGCACTAAGGCTCTTGAACATGGAGTGCTGGCCATCACATTTCAATGTCCGGTGGTATGGTTTCAAAACATAGAGTTGTCATTGTTATCTTTGTAACCAATATTCTAGAGAATATATCATTTCACAGTTGGTAATTTTCGGCCACCTACAATTTTCCATTAGGAGGCACATCCAGCTGCACTCTGAACACAAACTGTAGATGACTGTGGCATCGTGTTATACTTTCAGCATTTGCTGAACGTGCTTTTTAATACTTAGGAGGTATTAAAGCCATTGTTACTAATTGCTAAAGAAATTATTAACACAGAGAGCACATTTATGTTGTTTGCTTCCTACTAGAAGGTTGGTCTTACAACTACAGTGATATGATAATTGTCTTTCTCAGACATTTGATATCCAGCTATTTGGGGACCAACAGTTTAATATGTACAATGATGCAGTGCATTGCAGCTTGCTGTTTGGCAGATTAACCATTTGTCAGAGGTGTGTGTGTGTGTGTGTGTGTGTGTGTGGGGGGGGGGGGGGGGGGGGGGGGAAATCCTGGGTCTGACCTATATTCATCCACTGTACCATTGGCACTTTAGTTCAGCATGTAATCACTAAGCTTCCAAGACAACTTCATTCCGTAATTGGCCTGTAAACACGACATTAGTAATTGTCTTACACGTTCATACTATTTCTGTTCATTAATTGACGTGCAGTTGCCACAGCAGATTAAGCACGTGTTTGATAGATTAAAAGTTAATATGACTTGTGTAGTTACTGCTGTACAAGCCTAGAGCCATTTTTGTAACAGATGTTCAGTCATTATTGAATGTAGTCGATCTCCATAAACTTAACTGTTTGCTGCAAATAGTTCGAATTTCCCAGTCATATTTTCCATCAAGAATTGTTATTGGAGCACTTAACTGTAGTCATTATCTACATCACCAGTATTCTCTTGGACATAACTTTATAAATCCAAAAAAATCATTTCTAACATCATCAGTGTGGGAGTGTTAACAGCACTTTATTTTATATTTACCTTCAGCTTGTACTCGAGTTAAACAATCTGTTCTTTTGTAGTTTCACTAGATTTTTACATAATGAGTGCAACTGAACTTGATTCAGTTTGCAAAATGTTGCTAGTTACTGTTGATCCTAGTTTGCAGTAAAGCAATCACAGAGTAATGTTTATGCGATGCAGGTTTCCAAGGCAAGCTAGATCAAAGTTCATTTTTTGTGCTTGTCTAGAATCAACTGCTTTGTACAGTCAGCTCTTAATGTTCCAAACCATTAGCGTATTTTGGGTTTTAATTTTGTGATTGTATTTACAACAGTGATCCAAATCGTCCTTGCATGTCGTTTGTGGCTCCCCAAAACCAAAACACACAGATGCGCGACTTGTTGTATTGATGGTTTTACCTTGTTACTTATCACCTGCAGCAGTTACATCTGTCGGAGACATTGTCAGCATGCCTTAGGAACACTTTGCTGTGATGATACTGAAATAACTTCTTAGGTTGTGGGCTCCAAAGTCGACTACTCAGCTGCATCTATAACATGGTGCAGGTCCTGCTGAACACGGACACCAACATGTGATAGAGACATGATCTATGGATGGCAGTTTTGGTCCACCCAAGATATTTTTTTTTCTCTGATACTCTCCATACCTGATCAGTATTTCTCCATCTTCTATCTGGGGAGGTGCCTGATGGCAGAATGGCAACTCCACACAGGTGTTGTTGTGATTATTGTTATTATTATTGTTATTATTATTATTTATTATTATTATTATTACAGATGTTCTTCATCCTTCTTTCAGGAGCTCAAGGATGAAGCTAAGTTGACAAATAATCACAGTGCAGCAGAAAGGTATTGTACAGTTTTTTTGTATCGTAAATTTTTGATTTTGTGTACTGTGTTTGCAGCTTAACATTATAAACAGCACAGCTGAAAATATGGCATTACGCACATATGCACAGAATTTGATGAATGCTGTTGATCAGTATCTGTGATTTCCATGTGCTGTTCTGCTGCAACACACTCAGCCATAGCAACAGCAAGCATTCCTGCAACTGAGTAATGTCTACATTTATTTTTCTTTCCGTTTGTACCCCAGTTGTACAAAATTTATGATAAGGCAACATTTTCCAGCTTCAATATAATTAATATTTCTTTTCCGCAAAGTTGGGGAGAAGGCACACTTTAAAGTAGCTCACACTAAGCTTTGATAAAATTGTTCATCTGTTGAGACAAGAGAAAACATAAGTAAACTTGGACTGCACTAAGTCAATATCCTCTAATCACCTTGCCTGATGAATAGAGTTTTGCAGTATGCAAATGTCATGTCTTGATATGGGTAGCTCACATAATTCCTGTCCACCTGGCAAACAGTGGACACTCATTGACAAACACATTCATCACGACATAATAAGAAACGAATGTTTGCCCACCCATGAAAAAGTATCATTTGGCATACACTTTTTATAACATTGACATTTCTCATGAGGGATCAAGTGTGCTCACATCTCTTATAAACTGCCCTCAATTGTTAATCTCTGGAACATGACACACTTATTTGAAAGGTGAAGGAAAAAAAAAAAAAAAGAAAGTAGAATGTGTGTATCAGATAACTTGATATAATATCCTTCAGCATGGTTGGTTGGTGGATTTGGGTTGTAAAGAGACCAAACAACTATCCTCCAGCATGACTGTGAGTGTTTAGAAGTGACTTTATTGTTTGTGAAGCATAAGCTGTTGACGTGTGCAGAAATAGGCAGATCCCAACACCTGCTATTCTTCAGCTATAACTGCTACTTGCAACACTTACAGTGCTGACATTGTCACATGAAAATGTTTTTTAAATTTTGAAAAAAAAAAAAAAATCAGGAATGTGATACTTAGGTAATTGGGCTACGCATAGCTCTGTTTAAAAAGAATGGCTCAATAAATTCGCAGGGGTGACCATTTAGATCTTCTGTCATGCCCTGCACCTAAACTCGCTACAAATAATAACATGTACCTGTGATCTTGCTGTCAGATTGTGAATGCATCGGTTAGAATTATGAATTAATAAAATAATCAGAAACATTAAATAAAAGATAATAAATAATTAGTAAAAGGGTTTTATTCTAATGTCTGAAATTTATGAAGATGACACCAGAGAATTACATTAAATAATGTTTATCCCAGTAACTAATCTCAAATAAACGGTAAGTGGTCCTATCATTACCAGTTATACAACAGTCAGAAAGATAACCTTATTAAAATGCAATGAAGGTAATTGTGTTACAAGAATGGTATCAGAATCCTCAAGGTAGATAGTCATCCAAGAAATGCAAGAAACTTAAGTTCGTTTTGTGATCACAGTATGTGAAATAGTCATTAGCTCAAAATAATTCACGATTCTGCATGACGGTTTATGTATAAACACACAAAAGATAAGGAATAGATACTCATACTGTGTGTAGTTTTAATTCTATAATACAGGGAGAAAAAGTCAAAGTTTTGAACTGGGGTGTCTTCAGACTTTATGAAAGTTAAAGTCCCATTGAAATTTAAAGTAGTCTAGCAGACATTTATAGCCCAGAATTTATCAACTACACAACAGTATCATATGGTACCTCAGGCAGGTCAGCCTTCTTCCACATCTCAATGTAAAAGTCCTTAATCGCTCCCTTGAGAGCACCACTCAAAAAGTGCCCATCTTCACTTGATTCCAGTACTGTACCGCCACTAGCTAATTCTCATTGGCTGAAGTCCACATTCACCAAAAATACATAATGTGTTCTGTAGGCGTGACTAAACTTGACTACTTTCAGCTCTAAAATAATCAATTGTATCAATTTTAATAAAAAGAATGTCACAAATATTTGGCCACAATCAGACCATTTAAAATAAGTACAAATAATAATTAATTCATAAATGAACAAGCCATCATTCTTGCACATGTGTGTTCACATTAAATGACAGTAAAATATCAATTAAACAATTCCTTAGGCCATCTTGACAGAAGCATCTTCTAGCACTCTTCTCAATTATGGTGTCAGTGAATACATGCAATTGATCACTTTTAAGTTACAGTGGTTTTTAGTATCAACTATCATCAACATTTAAATTAAGTTACTGGCAAAAGTAGTAAAATACTTATTAAATAACTACACAAATATGACAAAACATTTGCCATTCATGCTACATTCAATTGCTGTGTTATTGTGCAGAAGACAATGTTCTGACAGATGTTTTCATAATGAAAAAGATATAAAAACATAATACATCAATAAATAAAATAGATACAGATGTTAAACTTTCAGGGTTGATAGCTAAAATGCTATGCTATGATCTGAGACACTGTTGCAATCACACAAATCATTTTAAAGTGGTTAGTTTTGAGTTTCATTGTGTAGATATTTGGTAACTATAAATTACTCACTTTTGTAGGTTTTAAAATCTGTTATTGTTTCATTGGATATGCTTCACTTTCTGAGACTGCATATGTATTCAGATGTGCCTGACTATGGAATTGTGATTTATTATTGAATTTCTGTGAGTTTTAAGTAGCCATATTTATAACACCACCATTACTGGTACATCTCCTGCACTCCGGCAATACGAGCAATCACTGACCAAATTTTCCATGTCTGAGCACTCACTGACTGCCTTTTTACCTGAGCTCACCTGGAGCAGCAAATTTTCCATGTCTGAGCACTCACTGACTGCCTTTTTACCTGAGCTCACCTGGAGCAGCTGAGTGGCCTCCTCACACTGCTGACTTGCACTCAGCCAAATAAGCTTACTCACGTCTCCTCAGTGCCAACTCTAGACAGATGAATAGTGTGTCTGAATGTGTAACATTACAGTGGGGACGGATGTTAACCAGTAGCTCAACTTGCAGTAGCAGATGTTAAACACACCAACAGCACATGAAGCATTGTGATATGGGCCATGGTTCAGAATAATAAGTTATATACAGTAAGTAAGAAAATTTGTGTGTAGCCGAGTACAATGACCCAAATACCTGAACCCCCCAGGGCTCAGCACTCTTTGGTGAGCTCTTGCTTGGCTACCATGGGGGCCCAGCCTTTTGCAGCATCTTTTCCCTTCTGTGCTGCATGTCTGTCCTCATGCTGTTCTTTTTCCCCCTCATGTAGGGAACACATATGGGGTATTTCTGGGAATGTGTTCTGAATTTTCAGTAGCCTGACATCAGAACAGTCCCTCTTCTGTTCTTTCTTCATTCTCCATCTCCTATCTACATCTGTATCTACATCATGCTCCACAAGCCACGTAATGATGTGTGCGGGACGGTACTTTGGTACCACTATCTAATCCCTCCAACCTCGTTCCACTCGCGAATACTGCATGTGAAGAATGATTGCTGGTAAGCCTCTGTATTCTCTCTAATTTCTTGAATTTTCTCCTTCTGGTCAATATGCGAGATGTATGTGGGGGAGGGGGGAGTGGAGGGAAGTAATGTAATTTGTTGTCTGACCCTTCCTGAAAAGTGCTGTCCCGAAATTTCTATAGTAAATTTCTCTTTGATGCACAATGCCTCTCTTTTAACATTTGCCAGTGGAGTTTGTTTAGCTCTCTCGCCAGCTAAACAATCCTGTGATGAAACGCACCTCTCTTCATTTGATCTTCTTTATCTCCTCTACCAGTCCAATCTGATAGGAATCACGGATAGATGAACAATATTCAAGAATCGGGCAAACAAGTGCCTTATAAGCCACTTTTTTTCGTGGATGGGTTACATTTCCTTAAGATTCTTCTGATGAATCTGAGCCTGGTCTCTGTTTTTCCCACTATCTGTTTTATGTGGTCATTCCACTTAAGATCGCTCTGGATAGTTACGCATGGATATTTTATGGCAGACACTGTCTCCAGCTGTTTGTCATCAATAGTTTAGCTACACAGTAGTGGAGTTTTTCCTATGTGTGTGCAATATGTTATATTTATTTATGTTCAGGATCAACTGCCGGAGCCTGCACAATTCATCAATTCTCTGCAGGTCATTCTGAAAATTCTTATTATCTTGTGGCGTTGCTACTTTGCTATAGACAATTGTGTCATCTGCGAATAGCCTTAAAAAGCAACCGACACTTTCTACTAGATCATTTATATATTTGGTAAACAGCAATGGTCCTTTTGCGCTTCCCTGTGGTACTCCAGATATCACCTTTATATCTGTCAATTTTGTTCCATTAAGAGCGCCGTGTTAAGTTCTATCTGCAAGAAAGTCTTGAATTCAATCAAACGTCTGCTCTGATACTCCGTAAGCTTGTATTTTTTCATTAAACGGCAATGTGGGACGGTTTCGAATGCCTTACTGAAATCAAGGAACACGGTATCAGCCTGAGCGTCATTGTCCACTGCGCTATGGATCTCATGGAGGAACAGAGCAAGCTGAGTTTCGCAGGATCTCTGTTTGTGGAATCCATGTTGAGTTTTGTACAGAAGATGTTCATTTTCCAAAAACGTCATAATTATTGAGCATAAAACATGTTCCATAATTCTACAACAGATTGACATCAACAATATAGATGTATCATTGGGTGGATTTGCCTTACGACATTTATTAAAAACAATATGTCCTGCACTTGTTTCCAATCGTTAGGTACCTTTCCTTGCTCAAGCGATCTACGATAAATTACCGTTAGAAGGGGAGCAAGTTCTTTCACACAATCTTTATAGAATCTTATACGTATCTCATCTGGTCCTGACACCATTCCACTACTAAGCAATTGTCGCTGCTTTTCAATTCTGCAATTGGTTATCTCAATAACTGCCATCTGCCATTTCAGCGTTCATACAATGATTGAAAGGAGGGACAGTGTTACAATCTTCCACACTGAAACAACTTCGGAATGCTGAATCCAGTATATTGGCCTCATTTGTGTTACCTTCCGTTTTGGTGCCAGTGTGGTCACTGAGAGAATCAATAGATGATTTTGACCCACTTACTGATTTCACATATGACCAAAATCTCGTAGGGTTTTTACTCAGGTCAGTTGACAACATCTTACTTTCAAAATCATTCAACACTTCTCTCATTGCTCTCCTTAGGCTCATTTTTGCTTCATTCAACTTTTGTTTGTCAGCTAGGTTTTTACTCCTCTTGAATCTGAAATGAAATGCTCTTTGATTACATAGCACCTTTTTAACATGGCTATTAAAACCCATGCTGGATCTTTCCCATCCCTTAAAATGCCTTTGAGTTTTTTCCATTTGTTCTTCACATCTTTGTCCTCATCACCAAACATTTGATGCTAACTGCTGAGATATTCAGAAATTTGTATCCTCTCACCCTTGCTGAGCAAATATAGGGTGAGTCAGGAGGAAAGATACATGCATTGAGGGGTGATAATATTAGTGATTCTGAACAAAAAACTTTGTGTGAACGTATGCCCTATTCCAAATGGTTTCTGAGATAGAACACATTTAATATCACTCTTGTATGTTTTTCTTGAATAACTCGAATACCACACCCTCCAGTGAAAAAGTGTCGCAGTACAAAATTAAACTATTTTAAATTTCCTATAAAAAAAGGTCCTATTCATTTTGTTCTCAATAACAAATGGTTTGTGTGAAGAGAGTGCGAGAATGTTGAAAAACTCACTCAACATGCATGCGCTGTAGCTTACGTAGATTTTGTAGGCTAATTTGAGGTAGCATATTGAGGTAGCAACTTGAGATGAACAGGACACTTGTGCTCTACCAAGTCAGGAAACTTTTTAAGAGACAGTCTCCACTCCTTCCGATCTGATCACATAAGCATAGAAAAGATGCGGAATGATTTCAAAGAGATAGTATCAATGGCAATTGAGAGATATATACCACATATATTAATAAGTGATGGTACTGATCCCCCATGGTTCACAGAACGGGTCAGATTGCTGTTGCAGAAGCAACAAAAAAAGCATGCCAAATTTAAAACAATGCAAAATCCCCAAGATTGGCAAAGTTTTGCAGAAGTTTGAAATATAGCGTGTGCTTCAATGTGAGATGCTTTTAATAATTTCCGCAACAAAACTCTGCCTCAGAATCTGGCAGAAAACCCAAAGAGATTCCAGTCATATATAAAACACACAAGTGGCAAGACGCAATCAATACCTTCACTGCACAATAACAGTGGTGAATTCACTGATGATAGTGACACTAGAGCACAGTTATTAACATGGCTTTCTGAAACTCCTTCACCAAAGAATACACAGTAAATATTCCCGAATTCCAATCAAGAACAACTACCAAGATGAGGAACATAGAAGTAGATATCGTCAGTGTAGCAAAGCAGCTTAAATTACTTAATAAAGGTAAGGCTACTGGTCCAGATTGTATGCCAGTCAGGTTCCTTTCAGAGTATGCTGATGCAATAGGTCCATATTTAGCAATTGTATACAACTGCTCGCCACAGAAAGTTCCATACCTAAAGACTGGAAAATTGCTGAAGTCACACCAATACTGAACCAGGGAAATAAGAGCGACTGCTGAATTGCAGGCCCATATCGCTAACATCTATTTGCAGCAAGGTTTTGGAACATGTACTGTGTTCAAACATTATGAATTAGCTCAAAGAAAACGATTTATTGATACATAGTCAGCATGGATTCAGGAAGCATTGTTCTTGTGAAACACAAGTAGCTCTTTATATTCATGAAGTAATGAGTGCTATCAACAGGGGATGTCAAATTGATTCCATATTTTTAGATTTTCAGAAGGCTTTTGACATAGTTCCTCATCAGCACCTTGTAACCAAACTGTGTGCCTATGGAATGTCGCCTCAGCTGTGTCAGAAAGGTCACAGTTTGTAGTAATAGGCAGAAAGTCGTCAAGTAAAACAGACGTAGTATCCGGCATTCCCCAAGGAAGTGTTGTAGGCCCTCTGTTGTTCCTGATCTATATTAACAACACAGGAGACAATCTGAGTAGCCCTCTTACATTATTTGCAGATGATGCTGTCATTTACCGTCTTGTAAAGTCACCAGATGACCAAAAAAAATTGCAAAATGATTTAGATAAAATATCTGTGTGGTGTGAAAAGTGGAAATTGACCCTGAATAAAGAAAAGTGTGAAGTTATTCACATGAGTACTAAAAGAAATCAGCCAAATTCGATTAAGCGACATGTCATACAAATCTGAAAGCTGTAAATTCAACTAAATACTTAAGGATTACAATTACAAATAACCTAAATTGGAACAATCACATAGATAATGCTGTGGGTAGAGCATATCAAAGACTGTTATTCATTGGCAGAATACTTAAAGTTGCAATGATCTACTAAAGAGACTACTTACACTACACTTGTCCACCCTATTCTGGAGTATTGCTGTGCGGCATGAGATCCACATCAGCTGGGACTGAGGGATGACATTGAAAAAGTTTAGGGTAGGGTGACGCATTTTGTATTGTCGCGAAATAGGGAAGATGGTACCACAGACATGATGTGTGAATTGGAGTGGCAATCATTAACGCCAAGGCGTTTTCTCCTCGAATTGTGAAAACATTATGTTGGCACTCGCCTACATAGAGAGAAATAATCATCACGATAAAATAAGAGATATCAGGGCTTGCACAGAAAAATTTAAGTGCTCGTTTTTCCCGCATGCCATTTGAGAGTGGAATAATACAGAGACAGCTTGACGGTGGTTCATTGAACACACTGCGAAGCACTTAATTGTGAATATCAGAGTAATCATGTAGATGTAGATGTAGATGTGGATGTAGAACAAAGAGGAATTGTGGCTACTCCTTGAATTGCAGTGTACCCTTGTTTTCTACCTGCATGTTACAAAATTGTGTCCTTGTGACTGATTTGACCTCTCACATTTTCTTACAGTTTGCTTTGACCTTCCCCCTGAGGATGGCATTTCATCTCATGGGGGAGTCATGCTTCTTGTCTGGGATGACTTTCATAGTCAAACCATCTCGCTGAACACCTGGCTGCTGCAAGCTGTTGCAGTCCACATTTTCCTTCCTTGCTCCACCTTTTCCCTTTGTACTGTCTGCGTCTGTCCATGATTTGGTGTCACAAAGGAGGACTTCCTCCAGCTAATTGGTCAACTCCTTCACCCCTTCCTGCTGCTCAGTGACTTTAATGCACACCATCCCCTCTGCGGCTCTTCCAGAACCTCTCCAAAAAATGTCCTCTTGGCTGACTGTCTCAATCGGTTAAACCTCATCTGCCTTAATGCTGGAGCACCCGTGTTTCTTTCAGACTCCATGCAAACATGTTTCCATTTGCACCTGTCATTCTGCACTGCCCAGCTTGCTCATTGTCTCAAGTAGTCTGTTGTCTCTGACATGTACTCAAGCAACCATTTCCTGTGTGCTATCCAGTTGCTGAATCCTACCCCACCTATGTGTAAACCCAATTGGCAGCTTTCTAAGGCTGAATGGAGGCTGTACTCCTCCCTGGCCATCTTCACCAAACAGGATTTCCCCAGTTGTGATGACCAGGTAGAATACCTTTTAAACATTATTAATCACAGAATGTTCCATTCCTTGCACTTCATCTTTACCGTGCCGTGCCCCGGACCCTGTGTGGTCTAAGGCATGCCACAATGCAATTTGCATGCGGAGACATGCTCTCCCCATTTTTAATCTTCGTCCTACAATTGTGGACTATTCGTTGTAAACAGTTTCATGCACAGTGTCGTCGCATTCTTCAGGACCGTAAAAAGTTTGCTGGATTTCATTCACTAGTTCTTTTAACAGTTCGACTCCCTCTTCCGTCATGTGGGCCTACGTACTCCTTCTGTGGCTCTTTGAGTCCAAGGTCCATTCCTCAATTTCCATGCTGACTAGCATATGATGTCATTGTAGACTGCATTGCTATCTCCAACATCTTAGGCTGCTGTTCTGTAGAGATTTCGAGCTCTACCCACTATCACTCTGCCTTCTTCCATAGGAAATGAATGGAGGAGGCTCGGGTGATACCCTTCTCCTCTCAGTGGGAGTATGTGTATCTGATCGCAGTATTGGTTGCTGATCCTCATAGTGTAATGTTAAAGATAAAAACAGTTGTAACTTATGTGAAATATTGGATTCCGAGAGCCGAGAATTTTAATTTTCTGTCTCACTGTCTCATCTTACATTAGGATTATGTAGCATAAGTCGGTGAAGTGGCAAAATGTTTGTCGTGCTTGTATACAGGCTCTGAGGTGAGGCAGGAGTGTGTTTGGTTTTCACACAGCATTTTCCCCCGATACTTCCTAAAGTCACGCACTCTATGATGGCAGAACATGCAATATTCCATTCTTTCACACTAACTAGTCAAGCGCATTGGTACAAAATAGGAATAGGAAAGCTCTGGCGAGCGAACAGATGACAATAATAATAGTATCAGTAACAAACTGACAATGAATGAAGATTTTTCATTACAAAAGAATGTTCAGAATTAAAAATAAAAATAGGCTGATGTTCAGCTGGCACAAAACAAAGGTTTTTGTAAAATTTAGTTACTGAATTCTGTTGTGGCTGTTTCCAGAGAAGAGAAATGAAGCGATACACATTGGTAATCCAGTGAGATCTGAACCAGCAACTACCCTTGCATAGCATCATGGGATGAGAATGATGCCATGGAGCAAACATGACACTGGTTTAGCTCTCTGCCATTGCTCTGATGATAATCAGTGCAGACAGTTCACAACATGAAATACAAAACCAGGAGAAATTTAAGTGTGGAATTACCTTCCTAGGGTTAAAAAATTGAACTTAGAATGTCGATCTCATATGTATGCGATGACTATTCAGATTACTTCATCAGTATGAAAACAGACTGTTATGAGGATTTAGCATAATCGCTTTGCACGGATCCCAAAATGAGTGAACAGTCATGAGGTGCCAAACATCATCAGCAATATTGCCAACTCTCATCTGTACTAGCAATATGAAGGTCTTCATGGATTGCCCACAATGTCCTCACTGCTATCCACAGCCTACTTCAGCCAGCCTTCAGTGGAGCTGCACTTCGAGACATCGATATAAGGGACAACTTCCAACCGATATAAGGTTACACCACTAAAACATACAAATGAGTTGCAGTCTTATCCAGTTCGGCTTGTGGCAAAAGCATATTTTAACAAAACTGTGCAAAACAACCTTGTCAAAAATGTCAGTAAATAGTAAGCTACTATGCACTGTTGACCTCAGATGGACTGTATCTAGTTCCAATCTAGTGTGCTGCACAACTGGAGTATTGCGAATACTGCCAAAATGTAGAGATGTTATGGATAATAGATTAAAACGTAGATGCCATATAGTAATAAATCAAATTGTGGATTCACAGGAAAAATTGAACATGTGACTACGGAAGTAGAAACAAAACAGCTCAATGTGCATTTGTGCACTTTCAAATGTTTTTCATCTCTAGATCTACGGTAAGTAACACATACTTGCAAGCTTGTTCATAGATTCTGTGATTTGTCCCATCTTCCTTGAGACTGAGATGATGAACAAAACACAGATTCGTGTCACTTCGAATCTGTTCAAGAGATTTTCTCCTGTTTTGTTGGTGATCTAAAGAGGTTCCTGCGACATAGATGAGGTTGCCAGGAGACAATGTGAGGAGTGTTAGCATTCATGACTTCAGTTGTGACAGTTAGCGGGTCAGTTAATGTAGTAGCAAAAGGAAGTGATAAGACAAAGCTTTTGCCGCAAAAAAATGAGAATAATTTTGAAAGCTGCCACTGTTTTAGAAAGGGAGCACTTTACAGTTACACGGACAAGGCATTGCTGTAGTGAACACACTTTCATTGCCATAATCGTAGCTGATGTAGATAGCTCACAATGTGAAAGATGAAAGTAGCAGTATCTTGTGTACGAAATGTCCATTTTGGAATCAAAGAATTTTGAAAAGTACAATATCTTAAGTGGGAATTATTCAGAATATTAAGGAAAAGCCAAGGAAATTTAGCAGGACCAATCAGTCCCTCACTCACAAATCGCTGTTATGACGACAGCATTACCAGACAATTCCTATGGCATTGGAAAGTCTTGACTATGCTAGCTGGAATGATGCAAGATTGGATCTGGACATTGTCTAGCTCGAGGCACTGTGCTGTCAGATATTTTTTAATTTTGAATCGCTGTAGGGAGCAACTAGCATCTTAAACAATTTGGTGATATACAAAAAAACAAAGGGCTTTCTGTGTTAAGTTCTGATGGTCAGATAAATTAACATTTTCCAAAGTCAATTAGGCAGGCCAAAATAAGAGAAGTTTGTAATACATTCAGTAGCCATCAAGAGACCGGGTAAGATAAAGATTAGCCAGAAACTGAGTAGGATAAGTGAAATATAAAATACTGCTAAAATTGGATATATTTTTGAAGTAGATTTAGAATATCCAAAAGAATTACATGATCTACATAAAGATTTATCATTAGCCTCAGAAAATGAAATTGTACCAGGAACTAAAGTAAGCAAGTCTTTGAAAACTCTGAATCATAAAAAAATATGTAGTTCGCTATAGAAATCTTAAACAATATTTAGCATTACGGATGAAATTAACAAAAATACATAGAGTTTTAAAATTTAAATAATCAGATTGGTTAAAGTAGTATATAGATTTAAATACAGAAATGAGAACAAAAGCCTAAAATGATTTTCAAAAATATTTCTATAAATTGTTGAATAATTCAGTGTTTGGTAAGACAGTGGAAAATATTAGAAATAGAGTTGATATAAAATTAGTATCAGCTGGAGATAAGTGTGATAAAATTATAGCTAAACCAAACTTTAAAGGAAGAACTATATTTAATGAAAATCTTTTTGCTATTCATATGAGTAAAACAAATATTACATTTAATAAACCAATCTGCGTTGGAATGAGTATAACTGAGTTATCTAAAGAACTTGTGTATGATTTTCACTACAGAAGAATGAAATCAAAAGATGGAGAAAATATTGAGTTGTATTATCCAGATACAGACAGTTATATCTACAATATAAAAACTGAAGATTTCTATGAAGACATGAAAATGATGACTGAGAAATTTGATACTAGTGAGTATCCTGAAAATAATATGTATGGTATTCCACAAGTAAACAAGAAAGATTTAGGAAAAATGAAAGATGAATGCAATGGAGAAAATAATGGAAGAATTTTGTGGATTGAGAGCAAAAATGTATGGTTATAAAGTTGGTAATAAAATAGAGAAAAAATGTAAAGGAGTTAAAAAATGTATTGTTAAACTTAGAATAAGCTTAGAAGATTATAATGATTGTTTGTTTAACAATAGGGAACAGTACAGGAAAATCAATATGATTCGAAGTGAAAAACACGAAATATACACAGTTGACATAAACAAGAAAGTGTTCAGTCCTCAGTATGACAAAAGATATGTTTTGGAAAATAAAATAGATACATTTCCATACAGACATTACAAATAATAAAAATTCTAATAAGAGTTTTTCTATATAAATGGAGACTAATCAAGATGCTCAGCAACACAAATGTCTCAAAAGAGACTTAAAAATTCAGTGAGTTAGAGGTAAATGTGTTACACAATATTACTGGATAAGAATATTTAAATATTAGATATGGAAAAAATTGTATGGAGCTTAATAATGAGTTTGAGATTATTTTACATGATAGATATTATAATTTGATTATTGATTTAGATTTACAAGTAACTGAAAAAGAACAGATGAAACTGAAATATTAAGTAATGAAGAAACTTAAAAATAGAAATAATGAATTTCATGATCTCGAATTCACTCTGTGAAAACTTTTTTAAAATTTTATTTTTTACTATTAAATTTTATATCCTTTAAATGGACAGCAGCAAACAGCTAAAACAGTGTGGTGACTGTCTAGAGAAAAAGAATGTTTATGAATTTTATAAAGATAAATATCGAATAGATGGATATTGTTGGTTTTTTAAAGAATTTGAAAAATATTATCTGAAAATTAAAGTTACTTGTGAATGTGGTAGAACTGTAAGTAATTAGGTAAGGAATAGATTTCTTACATTCACCATAATTCATTTTATTTATTTTCTTACATTCACCTTTGATTTAAAAAATAATGAATTTATAATAAGTGAACATGATAACAACAAATTATTTTTATTAATATTTCAAGTAATTTAATATAAAATAGATGTTTTTTAAATGAAAATACGCGAATTTTGACCTAAAATTGGGAGTATAGTAGGATAAAAGTACCGGTCCGGGATAACTTGGATAAGTTCTACTAATATTTACAAATAACAGTTACTTGATTCACGCTAGAACAAATGTACTTTCTGTACGTATCACTTTGCTGACGTCACGAGTAATTTCTGCATTGGCATCTCATGCCGCTGGTGGCTCTGAGAGCATCAGATGGCCACCTGTCTCTGCAAGCCAGTGTGGGACCCTACTGCTCATTTCTTACTCCATTCATACTGCACTACTGATACATTCACTTCATGTATGTGAAATAACAAAACTGGAAATAAAGTATAATGCGCTCTTCTCTGAAAGTAGGAAGTACCTTACAAATGCTGTGCACTCACCATTTGCTGATTTCTGCTGCAGCAGCCACCTCAATTGCCTGGTAAATTGAAGTCTCCAAGACTGTGAACAAGCCGCACTATCCCGCCGTTAGGTGCATCACTAAGTTATGTTGTGAGACGACTCTTGTCCCTGAAAACACCGTTATACATAAGCAGGGTGATAATGGAGTGTTATTGCAGGGCAACGCAGTTGCTGGGAAGTTTGAGCACTTTACGCTAAAGCTATCATTGGCCCTACTCTCTGAATGCCAAGAAAGAGACCCCAGGAAAGCTCTTAGTAGGGTCCTGTACATGGATGCTCATGTGCATGTGTTTGATTCAATGCATGTGGGTTCTTCCCACATTCCTCTCCCAAGGGTACAGCTGGAGCTGGTAAAAAGGCGTTATTAATGTCCAAAACTACGATGGAATTTCATGTTTTGTATAGTCTGTAGTCACTTATGGCTTGTGAGAGAAAAATTAAACAAAATTCTAAGCATACCAGTAAATGCCAAGTGGATATTTTTAGGTATTATAAACATGATGGTATTGAATGACCCATAAGCCCTCAGGATATCTGTAAATTTAAGATGCCGAATTCCAATGTATCTATCATTGTACATGTCTTGCAGCAATGTAAGTCACATGATGGTAATGTTATTTTTAAGTGTCTGAATCTTTACTTCATCAAAATCGCTGGTCAGTGTGCGTAACATCTCCAAGGATCAGAAGGAGCACTACTTCTGGATCAAAAAACATGTACTGCCTTATATTGGAATGCAAGCTTTATTGGAAGTCATGGTGATGAAGTTTTCTCGCATTATCAGCTGAGTCAGCACGTCATATTTGTGGCAAATTTCCGACAAATTTTTGCAGAATGATTCCTTGACTCAGCTGATAACCCAAGAAAACTTTATCATCAGTGGCCTACTTTCCTTGCCCTCAGTTCAGTAAACTCAGTCATGAATGGCATTTTTGCTGTAGGATCCTGAACTGGTTTATTACAAGCAAGCAAATAGAGAATCTGGCGGATTGCTCTACACACGAGCTGATACTTGTAGAAATACCCATTGAGGCATATAAATTCCTCAAGTTTAAGGATTCTCTCTACAAGGAGAAAGTACCCTTTGTTGTATATGCTGACTTCGAGTGCATTCTCGCTACTGTGGCAGGCTTTGAGGGTGACCCCACTGCTCCAAAAATAACATTTACTTCTTGTGGCAGCGTATTAAACTGTATGTGCATCTGATTCGAATTGTAATGATTTTCTGTCATACATTGAGGATGATCTTGCAATGTGGTTGGTCTCTGAGCTTGAAAACCTTGCAAAACAGTAGATCATAGTACAAGCATACAGTTGATTGCTACAATACACAAATACTGTTGATTGCTATAATTGTGGGAAGCCATTAGCTAATAAAGCTGGAACACTGTGAAGGGGTCATTGCAATGTAACAGGCAAATAACATGGTACTGCCCACAATTCATGCAGCTTGAATTACCATTTCCCGTGACACATACCTGTTTTCATCAATAATTTAAGTGGGTACAATGTTCACTTCCTTGTGGAGCACTTGACTCATTTCAGTCTGTACCATGATCAGTTTAGTATCCTGCTAGACAGCACAGAGAAATATGTTTTCTAGCCTCACATAGTGTGTCATGGGGATTTACATCTCACTCAGGCTCCATTCCCAATAAAGCTAAATTTCAGCCCATCCACATGAATATCTGCATTTTGTGGAGAAGTTCAACGAAACCACACTGACCAACATAACCGAATTCTCCAGTGAACTTTCAGGTACTGCCGTGTCAGATGCAGAGTATTAGCATGTGGTGAGTGATATGTGGAGACTTGCCGTGACTTGATTGAAATGCAACATGCAGACAAGAGTTTTCTGGATAGAATCATCACAGGTGATGACGGTCGGTGTTATCTATGCAAATGTATCACAAAACAACTAAATACCGAAATTCACAAGGAGGATCAACACTGATGACATAGCCAACTTTCAGAGCAGTGTGAAGTGCAAGTTGGAAAACATCCCAAAGAAAGACTTTTCTAACAGTCTCACATATGTTATGAATGTTCTGTGGATTTCACTCAATTGGGGGAAACTAAATAGACTATCTGAACCATTTAAACTGCCATTTTAATTTTTCTCGCTTGTTCATTAATTGAGTCACGAAATGATGTGGTGCATACAGATTAAATTAAAATAGTTGCCTCACGTTGATAGTCATTTTGTGAGCTCTCCAGATATTAAAAGTTCAGCATAACATTAAACATTATGTATGAACATGATTTACATTTTAATTGTTTTTCTTAACACAAACGAAGTATGTTAATTTAGTACACAAAGGTGGCCAGCTTTCTCCACCATCTATAAATTTGTGCTTTCATATGATGGAGAGCTTTAATAAAATCATGAATAAATCTGAAATAGTACATCACCATTTGAATAATTGAGAAACCATCTAATAGCTTAAATTTTAAATAATTGTCATGGGAAATATATCAGGTTAACTCATGCTCCCTGGGAGACTGAATAGTGGCACATTGTGGTAGTCATACTGTAATTAAATCAGCTGTAATTTTTGATATGGCTAAAATAATTAAAGTGTGGTTTTATTATGGTGATAGATGAGATTTCCATCTTTCATCTCATCTCTCATATATGTTATTGTGATTTAAAAGTCTATGTGGAATTTCAGTTTCACTTTTTCTATATTAAAATTCTTAACTGTAAAGAAATGTAACAATTTGTATTAACTGCTATACAGTTATGAACTATTTCATTCTGTGAATTCTCAGCCTCACAATATCCATGGTGAGGTTTATGGTCTCGTGATGATAGGCTGTGGAACATAATTTTACTGAAATAACTGTAGCCATATTGGAATTGGCACACAGTGTCTGCTTTTGAAGTCCCTTTATCTTCATTTACATTGCCTCCAATGGTTGCTTCCCCATCCACAAGGTGAGACATGACCCTAGTGGCAAGCTATTTCTTGTAGCTGCTCGCTTTCTTGGCTGCAAGCCATTGCTGGCCCAGCAGCTCTTGCTGTCAAAATAAACTCCATACCTCCCACCACCCCCACCACTCCTTTGTCTTTGCAAGACATCAGTTCATAATGTTGCAGGTGTGTAGAAGAATGTGAAGTGTATAAAAAGTGTCAAAATCTTTAGGGATTTATTCTTGACATCAAAACACTCAGCATGCCCATATGATTATGGACCTAAAAATCTTTTGATAGGAAGGTATGTAAGGAATTCCCTGTATTGACACCCAATAGTGTAATTTGCCACAGATGTGCATTTTCACTCATATTCATGTTTACAGTTGTTCATGGCATCTGTGTATTTTGTCTGTATGTCGTTTGTTCTATTTTAAAGTACTTTCCATCACAATGTTGTATTCAGTGTTCGTAATGTAGGATACACATTGCATGTACAGCCTAGCAGATGGGGATGTGGAGGCAGTACATTAAATTTGAGCTCATTGTTACCATGAGAGGCAGTTATCTCTCACAAGAACATTAATACTACTCTACCAATATTTGCGAGAGGCAGTCTCATTTGAAAAGAGAATTGCAAATGGTGGGAGACCGTGTGCTATGTGAATGCCGGAGCTTGAAGAACAAATTCTTCATACTGTGGATAAAACTCCATCAACAAGTATGGGGAGAGTTGCGAGAAGAGAAGGCATTAATTCCGTGACAGTTGGAGCATTCTGCATGAAAATCTTTTATACCCATATGCTCTTCAAGGGATTCAAGGTTTAAATGAGTCGGTCTTTCAGCTAAGAACTTTCTGTCTACACGTAATAGGGCAGTGTGTGGTGTTTCTTCAGCTCTTGGCACATAGATTATTGACTGATGGGGCTAGCTTTCCAAGTGATGGGTTCTTCAGTTGTCATAAGAACTACATCTGGGTGTATGAAAACCCTCATGAAATGTGACAAGATGGACATTGACATGTTGGGTGGGATCATTCTTGACTGATTCTTTGTTCACTACTTCTTTCAGCAATGCCTTACAGCACAAATATATCTGCATTTTCTCAGACATGAGTTGCTTAATTCACTTAATGATAAACCTCTAGATGTCATCCAATGAATGTTGTTTGTATATGATGATGCTCAACCTCACTTTACATGTATACTTTGCCAGTATCTCAGTAAACAGTTTCGAAAGAGGTGCATTGGTCACAGGGAACCTATTGCATTGCCAACCAATTGCCTGGTTCAAATACAGTGGATTTTTTGCTCTGCAGGTATTAAGAACCATTAGCATATTCAACATGTCCTGAGGGAGTGCATCCAAAATAGATTCAACCAAATAACAAAGACAGCAGGTGTTTTCCACAAAGTGTGGAATAGAGGCTCAAAGCAAGCATGAAAGCAAGAGATGGGCATTTCGAGCAATATCTGTAAATGTAAATGTGTTGGGTAAATGTATCAATCTTGAGCCATGAATAACAAAATACTTTCATAGCTCCCTAGTGAAAGGTTTTTGGACCTATGTTCATATGAAGATTTTATAGGTTTTGGTGTCAAGAATAAATCCCTATGTTTTATATACATGTTGCAGTTAACCAAGGAGGGGATAGATATGTATATAGCAAAACTGTTTGTGAAGGAATGAACCCTCCATACTCTACAATTTTTTAAAGAAACTCCTAAGGAAAGAGTGACTGCTGCATTAATTAAACGTGTTTGATTGTCTGAAGGGCAATGAGTGAACCCTCAGCTGTGACCCATCGCATCCATTCTGCTCCTTTTTAAGACAGTGGTAACAAATTTACTGTCCAGACACTTACTGATGACACAACAATCAAAGAATGACAAGAGCAGAAATGCTGAAATCGATTTTCAAATGTTCCTTTAAAGTGGAAAATTTCGGTGTACTGCAAGAGAATATTACTTGCACCACTGCAAGAATAGTGATAATAGTTTCAGTAATGTAGAGAACAGCTGAAACCGTAAAAGTTTATCAATGCCCTAGGAACTCATGAAATTTCTGTAAGATTGATGCAGTTTTTGCAGCTGATTTACCCTTTACTATATGAACAAGTTTCACAAATATACACACGTGAACTCAAATAAAATGAGATACATAAAAGACAGTGATTTTATCCATGCCATCACTCTCACAATTCATCTTGAAAGCTATAGTAAACTATAACCAGGGGGTTGTAGTATTAATTAATTTCTGAAAGTCATGTGATTCCATACCACACTACCACTTACTAATGAAAGAAAGATCTTATCAGCTAATAAATGAAACTTGTGACTGGACTGAATATTTTTTAATAGACTGGACACAGCATGTTGTCTTGGATGGAGATTCAGTGACAGGAATAGAAACAAATTCAGGTAGACCTCAGAGAAGTGTATTGGAACACTTATTGTTGATGATGTGTATTAATAACCTGAAAGACAATATTAAAAGTGACAATACACTTCGCAGCTGATGCAGTTATTTATTTATGTGGAAGTACTGTCTCGAAAAGGCTACACAAAAAAATCATTCTGTCCTTGATAAGATTTAGAGCTGTTGCAAAGGTTGGCAACTTGCTTCAAATGTAAAACTGTGCATTCCTCAAAATGCAGAAACAAGCACAATATCAATGAGTTTTTATTGAAATCAGTCAACTCATTCAAATATGTGGGTGTAATAACTGGTGGGAGCAGGAAATTGAGTGATTACATGGGCTCATTCATGGGTAATGCAGGTGGTAGGATTTAGTCGATTGATAGGGCACTCAGAAAATGCAATCTGTCTGCCAAAGAAATTCTTCAGAAAACACTTACATGTTGCAAATACAGTATTAAATGTATGAGACCTGTACCAAATGTGACTAACAGAAGATACTGAAGGTATACAAGGAATGGCAACAGAAATTCTGTTTCCCATTTTTCTTTTTACTTGCAGGAGAGGGTTGTGGACGTATTGAAAAATCTTTACTGGCTGAAACTTGAATATGCTATATGAGGGAGTGTGTTCATTGAAGTTGACAAAAATATTGAGTTCGAACTCTAGTGTGACAGTGGTTATCAGGTTACATGTAACATGTATAGGTGGAACCAAACTAATTGCTGGATGTTATTACCGGCCTCCTGATTCTGCTGTGACAGACTTTCTTTGAATGACCCTAGAGCTATGTTTAGTAGCACATAAATACCCAGATGGCACAATACTGGTTGTAGAGGACTTTAACCTACTGAGTGTAGACTGGGATGTCTATGGATTCACTGCAGGTGGTACAGTCAGTCAGTCTTGCAATGTACTACTGATCATGTTTTCCAAAAACATCCTTGATCAACTAGTTAGACAACCCACATACATCGGAAATATTTTTGACTGTGTTGGTACAAACAGGCCTGATGAAGTCTTCATAGTGACAATGGTTACTAATCTTAATAAATCTCTCAAAAAGGTGCGGAGATTGTTGATGCTACAAAAAGCAGATAAGCAGTTGTTAACATTGCACTTGGATAAAGAGTGGACTTCATTTAGCTCCAGTTTGACAGATATAGAGGGATTATGGGCAAAGTTTAAACTAATTATAAATCACTCTTTGGATATGTATGTACCAAGTAAATGAATTAAGGATGGAAATGACATTCTGTGGTTTAATAATCAAATTTGAAAGATGCTGAAGAAGTAGAGCTGTTGCACTGCCAGTTCAAAAAATAATGCACAAATTGTTGACGGGTGAAAGTTCGTAGAAATTCCTGCATCGGTAAGAAGGGCAATGCGCAAAGCACACATCTACTTCCACCATCATACAGTACCTGAACGAAAGATATTGCCAAGAACCCGAGAAAATTCTGGTCATGTGTAAAATCACTAAGTTGGTCGAAGGCTTCTGTCCATCCCAAAGACTGCAGAAGGAAAGCTGAAGTTTTTAATTTCACATTTAAGAAATAATTAATGCAAGAGGATCGTACTGCTGTACAGATTCTTGCATGAAACACATACAAAATGACATCTGTGGCACAGAGAAGCAACTGAAAAATTTGAAATCTAATAAGTAACCATGCTCAGCTGGAACCCCACTTCTGATTTACAGACTACTCTGCACTATTGGCCTCTTACTTAGTCTGCATTTATTGCTAATCTCTCGCCCAGGAAAATGTCCGAAGTGAATGGAAAAAAGTGCAGGTGACAACTCCTTTAAATAAGAAAGGTAAAAGAACTGACCAATATAATTAATTATTAACATTGGTTTGCTGCAGAATTCCTGAACATATTCCAAGATCAAATATAATAAATTTCCTTGAGACAGAAAAGCTTCTGTTCACAGATCAGCACAGATTTAGAAAGCATCACTTATGTGAAACTCAGTTTCCCCTTTTCTCATGGGGATGGAGGACAACAGGCAGATTAGATATTCTTTTTTTTTTTGGAAACCATTTGGTGAAGGTCCAAGCACACAGTTTACGTTCCCAGATATGTGAGTGGCTCGAAGACTTCTTAAGTAAAAGAACCCAGTACGTAGTCCTAGAAGAAGGCTATTGTCAGGCGTGCCCCAGGGAAGTGTGACCTGACAGACAGTGTGAACAGCAATTTACGGCTGTTTGTCGAGGACACTGTGGTGTATGGGAAGATGGCAGAATTTCTCGTTGATGTGATGAATGGTAGCTTGCTCTAAATGTAGAAAAATGTAAGTTGAAGCGGATGAATAGGGAAAAGAAGTCCTGTAATGTTAGAATACAGCATTAATAGGCTGCAGGTTGAGGCAATCACTTTGATTAAATATTCAAGCATAATGTTGCAAAGATGTATCAGTGGAATCAGCGTATCAGATTGATAGTAAGGAAGGCGAATGCTTGGCTTAATTTTATTGAGAGAATTTTGGGATAGTGTAGCTCATCCCTAAAGGAGATGACATATAGTCCGCTATTGTGACCCATTCTTGAGTACTGTCTGAGTGTTGGGATCTACAACAGGTTGGGTTAAAGACAGATATTGTAGCAATTCAGAGGCAGGCTGCTAGTTTCGTTACTGGTAGGTTTGACCAACATGTGAGTTTTTCAGAAATACTTAGTGAACTTGAATGGGAGACCTTGGAGGGAGAATGACACTCTCTCCATGAGGCACTATTGTGCAAATCTAGAGAACTAGCATTTGAGGCCGACTGCAGAATGATTCTATTGCCACAACATACATTTCAAGTAAGGATCATGAAGATAAGATGCGAGAAATTAGGGGTCATATGGAGGCTTTTAGACAATCGTTTTTCCCTTGCTCTATTTGCAAGTGGAACAGGATTGGAAATGACTGGTAGTGGTGCAAGGTACTCTCTGTCATGCACCGTACAGTGTTTTCCGGAGTATGTATGTAAACGCAGATGCAGATGAATACCAAATTTCCATTGACAGCCTACTTACAATGTTTCAAGAGCCAGTATTAACTGAAGAATCTCTGTAGATATTTTTAAGCTCTCTTTATATCACTCTCATACCTCTGTGAAGACAAGATTATACCAATCACTGCACACACAGAGACATTTTAGTGATCATTTGTACCATGCACGACACGTGAATGGAACAAGAATAAGCACTAATAGGTGACAGAAATACAGTTGGAAGTGTCCTCTTCTTTGCACTTCATTGTGATTTGCTGAGTATGGTTGGTCATGTAGGTTATATGTAAAATATTGGAAATAAAATGGATTCCCAGTGAGTGAGACTTTTACCAGAGCAGCAAGATGTTTATATATTTGGACTCAGAAATGAAATTTGAGATCAGTGGAACCATCTTTGTGTGATATCGTGTGTTTCCCTATATTCAGCTCTTGCAAATGATCCAACACAACTACGTCAGACTTGCAAAAGATTGATATGTTTGGATGAATTGAATGTTGAATACTGCTGGAGTACTCTTAAGTATGAGTAAGTTACATTACAAACACATTAAGACTGCATATTTTATTCCACATTACCACAGTAGCTGCATATTATATTCTGCATAATTTGCATGTGGCCCACATAACTTACCTTTCTTGCAGGTCATTTGCATAGTCAAACAACTGCCCCAAAAAGAGATTAAAGGGTGTTTTTTTGGCCAGCTGTGTTTGGTTTTGCATGTAACCATAAAACAAATTTACACTTCTTCAACTCTGTATCTTCTTCATTGTAAAGTTTCGTTGTTTGAGCATAAAGTGTTTGTCCACATTATGAAACAATAATTTTTAATGCAAGCATTCAATCGCTACCTTATATAAACCATAACAGCAATGAAATTATAAACAAAATTTAAAAATAATTACCATAATCCAACATATTGGTGTGCAAAACAATAAATGTATTACAGGGTGATTATAATTAAAGTTAAACTTTCAAAATGCTGTAAAAATAGCACCAGTGGTCAGAATGATGTCTAATTGCAATGGAATATTAGTGGATAAGGGGGAAATGTATGGCAAAAGAAAAAAAAAGTGTGAAAATTGATCAATAGATGGTGCTGTATATGCCAGAACATGTAAATGAAACCACCTGTCATGCATACGACCTATTGAAGTTGGTATAAACACGCCGAGTACACAGCATTTGCTCCTCTCGCATCTGCAATGTTTACCAAGACTGTCTCAAGGCAGGATCGCCCTCTGCTTGTAAAGCTGTATTACAAGAATGATGACTGCACCAGTCGCTCTGCAAAAGTTCCGGACACTAAAGGGTTTGAAAAACGGCATTAGTCTAATGACTGCTGTGGGTCTGGAGAAAATGATTCAGGAATTCGAAAAGATGGGTTCTTTTGGTGTGCAACCTGGTAGAGGGAGGAAATGAATTGATTTGACGCCAGTGGGAGCAGTGGCCATGGCAATGCAGGAGGAGACAAGTGGTGGTGCGCAAACGTGTAATGCCCGGAGAATTGCCTGAACATTCGACATACCCGTGAGCACAGTGTGTGAAATCCTACAAAACAGCCTTCTTTTCTATCCATTCAAAACTACCCATGTACCCATGTGCAGGAGTTGCTTCCTGTTGACCTACCAGCAAGAGAGACCTTTGCGTTAGAATTTGTTACTCACATGGTAGTGGAAAATGATTGGCCATGGAAGATTTTGTGGACAGACAAAGCCCACATCCATCTGACAGCATATGTCAATACACAGAAGTGCCGAATATGGGCAATGGAAAATCCACACGCAAATCAACCAGCAGCACTTCATGCTGAAAAGGTCACTGTGTGGTATGGGTTTACGACATCGTTTATCATAGGGCCGTATTTTTTTTGAAAAGACAGGTGCTTCCAGTCCTGTTACCTGTACCAGACTGGTAAGCGCTATGAGTATCCTTTGCACAACCAAGTAATTCCGGCTCTCCAACAGCATGGATGGCATCATTTTTATGCAAGATGGCGCATCTCCGCACATTGCAAATCCAGTTAAGCAGCTGCTGAAGCACCATTTCCCTACAGCCTGGCCATCCCGATCAACTGATCTTAATCCGTGTGACTTCTGGATGTGGGGCTATCTGAAAGAAGTGTTCAGTGCTTCAATTGCAAACTTAGCTGCATTGAAGGCACGCATTGCACAACACAATCTGAACATGACCCTGGAAACTCTTCAATTAGTTGTGGAACATGTTGTTTCTTGATTTTCACACGTTGCAGAAAACGATGGACAGCATATTAAACATGTTTTGTGCCAATCACACAGAAATTAATAATCCGATTTGATTTTGATTGATGCTTTTTTTTGCCATTTTTGGCCTCAAGACAATTAAAAACCGATGTGATAGATGCATTTTATGTGGTTTTTGGCCTCAGGACAGTTAAAAACTGATGTGAGTGATGCTTTTTATGTGGTTTTTGGTCTCAGGAGAGTTAAAAACTGATTTTTCCCATTCGATGCGATATGACCTTGTCGTAGTGGATGGGCTTACATAACTAACAGTATCACAACTGTACACCCATGCACACTGAGGAATACAGTTTGTTTAATGTCAAATGTGCACCTTAGGCATTGCTGTATGATTCATTTGTCATTTGTAGTCGACCACTATTTGTTTAATGTCAAATGTGCACCTTAGGCATTGCTGTATGATTCATTTGTCATTTGTAGTCGACCACTATTAAATTATGATACTTAAAGCGCCATCTATTGCTACATTTTGTAACTATTTAGTTTTCTTCTGCCATACATACTTCCCCTTCTCCAATAATATTCCGTTGCAATTTGACGTCATTCTGACCAATGGTGTTATTTCTACAGTGGTTTGAATGTTTAACTTTAATTCTAATCACCCTGCATATCACACAAACATAAAATACTCTTATTTGTTCAGTGCACATTTGATGATATATTACTTTGTTATAAAATATATTATTATTACAATACACTAAGCATTTCATTAACACGCAGACAATTTGCAAATATTATGACTGAGCCCTTTGCTTTGATTTATCAAGGTAGCTTATCCTTTACAGTTACTATTTTTTCATATTGTATTTATCTTTGAGTCTAGTAGTTTTTTAATGTATGATACAGTGTAAAAAATTTCTCTCTATGAAGCGGAACTGCACAAAATTTGAGAATATGTCTTCTTTCATGTTTTTTTTTCTGCAGGCAGCTCAAACTCTACAGCCTTTGGTAGGGAATTTCTGTCTTCCATTGTTTGAAATGAACACAGCCTCATGCTGCTTCTTGTCACCCGACTGCCTGCCAGGTAGATCTTCATGTAGTGCTCTCGCTGCTCCACTAGGGGAAGCACTGGGCAAATCTCTGTCCCTGTCTGGAGAGCCTTCATTGTAATCATCAGTAACCCAGTTTTTTGCCACCGAAATGAAAAACTCGCTGCATTTCTTTTTTTCTCTGGTTCAGAGCATTGTAAATTCCAAAAGAATTGAGAAGTCCACACTCTACTAGATAAAGGACAACTTTTTTGTTCATTTCATCTATTTACTTAGAACATGTTAGTAAGAAAAGTACTGATCTGCACATTCAGCTCATTTCATGCGAGCATTGTATTGATTTACACACACAAGCTTCAATAAATACTCTCCAGTTTTTCTATTTTTCTTTCATGTGTTTGACACAGAAGTGTCATGAATTTTTTATATCATTCTGACATCTTACTTGTCTTTCCATACAAGGAAAATAATGTTGCCTCTTCGAAAGAAATCTATGTCAGCTTTCTTCATTCTTGTTACTTTGGCTTTCAAAGTTTGTGGTGAACTTCTGTTAACCCTAATAGTACTACAGACTCTTGTTTGGTTTTTCAATAGTAAATCTGCAGTAGAGGTACTATTACATTAATTATCCTGGTTGATATGGTGCCACACACCAAGATAACAGCCAAGAATTGAGAGAATAGTGTCTTCCAATTTCTTCCCTTCACCAGTGTAAAACTCTAGATTGCAAATGTAGCTTGTGTCACTCGCACACACCATCCTAACAAGTAAACCATAGTTTGTAATCTTTGCAGGGTTGTGCATTCGAAATCTCAGATGTCTCCTTTACCAAATCATCTCCCTGTCCAGAATTTGTGGCTTTGCTTTCTTAAGTGTCCCAAATTTCCTGAGGAAATAATCCAGCACAGGTTGAATTTTAAAAAGTCGTCCGGAGCTGTTAATCAGTTTCATGTTGTCGTTGAAGTGCCAGAATGACCTAATGTGTTCAAATTTATTTCAGTTCACAGACACTGAAAACATCACAGTAGCTGTGAGGCCTTTTTTCCTCCAAAATCCCATCAGTCGCTAAATGGCAATGACCGTGAACATCAAAAATATTTTATTTGCAACATTTAGCTTTATTTCATTTCTTAGCTTTCATTTTTAACTTCATTTACATAGCTTTCAGCTACATCTCAGCATAGTCGCCACTCTGACTTAGACATTTGTCACAGTGTAGTAGCAATCCAATACCCTCATCATAGAAAGCAGCTACATGTGCTTTCCAATTTTCTACACTGGTCAGCAACTCTTTGACTGCGCTGAAGTAGTCTTTTCATAGCCAGCATTTCATGTGAGCAAAGAATTGAAAATCAGAGAAATCCAAGTCCAGGTTGTATGGTGGCTGATCAAACACTTCCCACCAAAAATGCTGCAGAAGCGTCTTTGTTGCAGCTGCAGTGTGTGGCCAAACGTTTTCAGAAACAAGGACAATGCCTGATGACAACATTCCTTTTCACTTGTTCTGAATTGTTCTCTGTTGACAGATTTCTCAAATAGCCTAATCCACTTGCTGAACAAGATCATCATCCATCCCTAACCACCTGCATCATAAACATCTATATGACCTCCTTCAAAGTCATGAAACATTGCCACATTTTGCTGTCATGCATGACATATGTATTGTGGGCTACGTGGAAATCAGGCGAAACCCCTCAGCATGCATTTCATACTTGGTGGGAGATTTGGTTGTTCTGGGTTCCCTGACAAATATGTCTTGCATGGTTCTCCTGTACACACTTAAATTTTTGAGCAACGACATTCCACAACTATTCACTTAAACTTGAGCTACATTCTTCTACATGCTTCTGTTCATAGGTAAATGTTTGTAGCAGAAAGGGGGACTAGGATGAACTCCAAACACCTTATGTGGTTCAGTTCTTGCTTCGATGTACATGATCAACTGTATGTTAGTAGGACTGTAACTTCGTCTTACCCCGTGTCAACCCACCTATCTCACTCCTGCATGCTTATTATTATTAGGATTCCAAACACTGTTTCACTACCTTGTTGGATATCTATCTTCTTGACAATCAAATGTGTTGCAGACTCGTACCACCACTACAGGAATGTGGTAGGAAGATACCTAGCAATAGTCTTATATCAGGAGAAACTGCAAGAAACTGTACCACAAACATAGCTCTTAGACCTTTTGTTTCATGAAAATATATATACCATGACAGTTTCAGGTATTATTTATCAAAATCGTTTAAGTTTTGTTCTAGAGCATTAAAGCCACACATGGGATTACTTACGATTTAATTTACAAAATAAACTGCACTTGTCATTGATTGTCTTAAGCTATCATTACAGTGGGAACTATAAGACACTTGGTGGGACAGATGCATTGCAGGTTAGTGGGTGTAGAGTAGCTATGTGGTTTGCAGTGTTGCATTCTAATGTAGTGCAAAACATGCTTGTAGACTTGAAATAGTATTGGGATGGGAGTAGCATAGCTGTAAACATGTGATGGAATGTGCTTGTGGTTTAGACATCCCCTTGCTGGTCACTGTCAGTAGGGTAACGATATAGGGGATTTAGACTAGAAATAGCATGCATTGCCAGAGCGAGGTCTCATAGAGCTTTTCTGGAACCAATTGTGCATGCTGCTCCAATATATCTGATGCTGCATCTGCTATGCTGATTTCAGATTTGTAGTTATTCTTCCTATATTATGAGCCCCAGGAACTATGTATGTTGGCAGAACACTAGGTATGGTACCTCTATAAGCTTCTAGTATGTTTGTGAGATTTGCCTGATATTTTGTCCTCATTCAAGTATTTTCTGATATCATGGATTATTAATGAGAACAGACAAACTGACAGTTGTAAGATCAAGTGTGTGCCTGACTGGTGATCTGAAATAACACTGCTGATATGAAGTCGAGAGTAGTCAGCTCTTGTAACAAACTGTGTTCCATTAGTGAAATGTTTCTCAAGTAAAGTCTTTTGAGTACTTCAGGTGGGATGGTTCAGAATGTATGCTGCTCAAATGTATTTGATTTTCACTCAAACGTCTTAAGAGCTGAATTAGCGAGCATGTCTGCATGCTAGATTTGATATGATGTGCTGCTGCTGCTCAGATGTATCAGGAACTGTATTGTCCGCATCATGGAGCTGTTGAACTAAGGGAGCAATAAAAGAAAATAATTAAAAACACATGCATACACTTACAAATATAATGAATAATAAACATTGTGTGAGAGAGGAATGGTTTCATATTTACAATCAAGTGTGCATGTCAGTTTCTTGTGCATGGAGGTGGTAGAAGTCTGATGGTACCTTGTGATGATGATCAACCTTTCACTATGGTGTACATAACACAATTGGTGATGTGGTAGATGGCCACAATGCGTCAGGAATTGGAGCAACTATTTTGGACTGTGCTCAGAATCACAGGTCAGCAATCTTGGTCTCTGACATCTTCGATGACATCATGATTTTAAACTTAGAACTAGGCACATTTGTACTTTTAGTGCGATGTCATAGAAATACTGTGCTCGGTGGTTTACTGTGTTGGAATGTTGCATGTGAATAACTTGCTAGAAATTCATAGCAGAGACTTCTTCTGAAGTGTTCTGATGGTTTAGCAGTATAAGATTTGTCCAGAAAATTCGTGAAATCTGTACAAGTAAGGATAATACTTGCTGGATGATGTTGCTAACATGCAAGTGTACTCTATGGTATTCTTCTTGTTGATATATGTTTTCACTGTTGTTGGGTGTGTTTCGTCTACATCAGTATCAGATGTTCAATACACCAAGGTGTACCTACAGTAAAAATCATCTAAATTAAAAATAACACTCTCATACATCAAAAGAGTGTCTGGATCGATGTACTTCCACCTGGGAATCCTTGGCAGCTATTTGGGAACCTATTGCAATCTCAATTTGCCATGAGACCTACTATGTGAATCTACTACTACTACTACTACGATTGCTAGTTCTATACCAACTAAGCAACAGAAATCCACATGCCTATGCGAACTATTACAATTCACCAGACATGAGGTGTGTGGTGTGTGTGGGCGGTGTTCACTGTATAGTGTGTGTGCTGTGTGTTGAGTGTATGATGTGCGCTTTCTGGTGTGGTTGTATAGTGTCTGTGGTGTGTCATATGGTGTGGTCTGTTGTGCTGTTTTCTGTGTTCAGTAGTGAGGTATGGTGTGGCAAGTGGTGTGTAATTGCATGCTGTTTATGGTGTCTGAGATGTCTTGTTTGGTATGTGTAGTGTGTGGTGTGTATTGTGTGTATTAGGTGTTGTGTGCTATGTGAGTTCTGTTGGGTGTGTGTTGTGTGGTTTGGGTGCTGTGTGTGGTTCACCATCTGTTGTGTTATGTGGAGTGTGATGTGTTGCTTGTGCTGGACTGTGGTGTTTGGTGAATGGCCTGGTGCATGTGTATTGTGCGTGGTGTGGTATCGTGTGGTGTGGCTTGTGGTGTGTAGTGAGGTGTAATGTGTGTGGTCAGTGTGTGTGGTGTTAAAGAATTTAATCCTGCTTCTGGTAAGCGTCACACATTGAGAAACTGACTATGCATACTCTGCAAATGTTCGTATAATGTATTGTGGTGTATATCTTATATCACTGCTAGTTATTTGCTTTCCTATTCAGCATGCAAATAGAATGATGATGTGTCTCCATACAAACTGTTCTTCATTTATGTTGTCATCATTTGGTGGAAGGTATAGTTCATTCCTGACTTCAGATTAGTGTTAAAAGTAGTCCTGAAATGTCACTGCATGAGCAAAATACAGAATGTCATGCCGGACTTATGATTGGATTGAAGAGTGCGGCAGTATTCGTCAAAATGTGTGTTGAACTTGTAGTTTCCTAGTTGTTGTATTTTTGGATTTTCACCATAAATTGGAACACCGATAATTTAGTGGATAGTACTGCCATGTGTTGTTCAACATACATGCCATGATATTCAGCATGCATGTCAGCTGTATCCATTTACAATTCCTGTGGGGGCTTCTAATGTCATGAGTGCAGCATGGAGATGTAGGTTGTGTAACAAAGTTCTGCAGCGTGTCCACTGGGTTGTAAGGAGACCATATTGTGCATTTGTAAGCCGGGAAGCTGTTTGTGGAGTTTTTCAAACTGGTGGAGTAACTGCATTTAACAATATTTCATTTGCTATAGTGGTTAAATTACATTCAGTCTGCATGAAACTTGATTTCACAGACTCCAAAAGTATTTACAATTCTGTAGTCAACTTATGAAATTATAAAGTGCCTGACTGTACTTATAAATCATACCTTATGCCATCTCCTTCTTCAGTGTTAACGCCAACAGAGTAGTAAGAAATGGTAAGTGACAGATACAAATCCTATGACTGATTGACAAAGGAACAAATACTTAGATTTTCCACTTTCCAATCAATAGAGTGGTTAAAGCTGAGCCATCATTCTTTGGTCTCATAAAGCACAGGAGAAATGGATGGAAGACAGATTTCTGTATGTATGTTAGCTGACTCCATTTACAAATCCTGTGGGGATGTGTGCACAGTGGAACATGTGAGGTGGGAACCTTTAGATGTGTAATTCAGTTACAAAAGATCATACTTACCTGCCATATACCTGTATAGTTGCCACATCTTTGATGGGTGCAATTCTACATGTAAATAATGTAATCCATTTGGTGGTTGGTCATGTTACTACCAATGAAATAATCACAGTCCATTCACACATGCTTTGGTGAATTTTACAAGCACAGTACCTGATTTTTTTGGGGGAGGGGGGGGGGGGCCTTCAGAGCCATCCCATAAGTATCCACCACCAGGAGGATGAATGTGCATCTCTAGTTTTTCAATTTCCATGCAGAACATATGCGTGGATCCATGCATATTATTTTCAGCTTATATGAATTTTGACTCCCTGTCATTCAGGTTAAAGTGCAAGTGTGGTTTCTGCATTGTTCATCTTTCCCATTATTTTAATTCAAGTCACACAGGCTCTTACTGCAGTGCTGTCACAACAGCATAGTAGCATTGCGAATCAGAACTTCTATACATCATTTTGCGTTAGGTTATTGAATCAGTAGTATGCGTGTGGTTTTTCTCTTTACAGAGGTGTCAGAAGTGCACGGTGGCACGACTCTATGGCAGCTTTGCTCTTAGTATGGGTACTACAGATGGGGTCATGGCAGTCTTGTCGACAGATCTGATGATCATGAACTTCGTGGCCATGTAATAGGGAGCTCTCCCTGGTTTAAATGAAGACATAATTGTTTAAATGAAGACATAATTGTTCCTATTACGCAGCATACAGGTTGCACTTTAACTTAGTGCAGTAAGTCAGGATGCCAGTGTGGGGGTGTGTGCAGAAGGTTCTGTCACTCCTGGTATTTTTTTTTAAATACAGATGCAGGTGGAGAGATCTGAACTTACAGTTAGGAGAAGCAGTAGGCAGTGACCATACACCACAGAGAGAATAGTAGCTTGGGGGAAAAACATGTAAAATAGGTCAGCAGACAGGCCTGGACCTACACAAACATCCTCCGTTCCTGACATCATAGTGCCAGTATTCCAGAACTTGGATTCTGATGCCATAGAGCCTGTTCCAGTATGCCCACAACTGTGCTCGTTTATTTGAATTCTACTCTTTTATAAATAACCCAACAGGTGGAAGATGGATTGCAACATTTCAGAGTGTCCTCATTTTCCACCTTTGGAACAGTGTACCAGAACTCTACGCCTTTATACAAAGCCCACCAGCTCTGAGGTGGATTGTGATGTGATGGAGCCGAGGCCAGTATTCCAGCTATGGGACAGCATACCAGAATTCTATGCAGTTATACACTGAAGAGGCAAAGAAACTGGTACCCCTGCCGAATATCATGTGAGACCCCGGGAGCATGCAGAAGTTGTGCAACACTAAGTGACATCGACTCAACTAATATCTGAAGTAGTGCTTGAAGGAATTGACACCATGAATCCTGCAGGGCTGTCCATAAATCTGAAGGAGTACAAGGCGGTGGAGATCTCTTCCGAACAGCACGCTGCATGGCATCCCAGATATGCTCAGTAATGTCCATGTCTGGGGAGTTTGGTGGGCAGTTGAAGTGTTTAAAATCAGAAAAGTGTTCCTGGAGCCACTGTGTAACAATTCTGGTCATGTGGGGTGTCGCATTGTCCTGCTGGAATTCCATTGGAATGCATAATGGACATGAATGGATGCAGGTGATCAGACAGGATCTTACGTACATGTCACCTGCCAGAGTCATATCTAGACATATCAGGAGTCCCATCTCACTCCAACTGCACATGCCCCACACCATTACAGATCCTCCATCAGCCTGAGTATTCCCCTGCTGATATGTAAGGTCCATGGATTCATGAGGTCGTCTCCATTCTCGTGTACTTGCATCTGCTCGATAGAATTTGAAACGAGATTCGTCCAACCAGGCAACATGATTCCAGTCATCAACAGTCCAATATCAGTGGCGACAGGCTCAGGCAAGGCATAAAGTTTTGTGTCATGCAGTCATCAACAGACACTAGTGGGCTATCGGCTCCAAAAGCCCATATCGATGATGTTTCATTGAATGGTTCTCACACTGACACTTGTTGATGAGACAGCATTGAAATCTGCAGCAGTTTGCAGAAGGTTTGCACTTCTGTCACATTGAATGATTATTTTCAGTCATGTTGGTCCCTTTCTTGCAGGATATTTTTCTGGTCACAGCAATGATGGAGATTTGATGTTTTATTGGATTCCAGATATTCACGGTACACTTGTGAAATGGTTGTACAGGAAAATCCCCACTTCATCGCTACCTCGGAGATGCTGTGTCCCATCACGCATGTACCGTCAATAACACCACGTTCAAATGCACTTAAATCTTGATAACCTTCAATTGTAGCAGCAGTAACTGATCTAACAACCGTGCCAGAAACATGTTGTCTTATATAGGTGTTGCCGACCGCAGCACTGTATTCTGCCGGTTTACGTATCTGTGTAGTTGAATACATGTACCTACACCAGTTTCTTTGGCGCTTCTGGGGAAATAGCCTGACAGGTCTGAGCTGGGTTGTGACACTATTGTTAGACTGGTGCTCGTATCACAAGTCTGGGTTGGTGAGCTGTGGTTGCCATCTTTAATTCTGTGCTTAGGACAACAGCTGCAGGCATCATAGGAGGGAACAGTAGCACAACTGGGCCATTTTTCTTTAATTTCCCACAAAAATTCTTGTTTACCACCATTTTATACATGGAGCAATTGGTGTTTGTCGGCGGGTGGGGACCATATAACTCATCGATGACATGCTTTGGTGCCTGAACTGTCCTTGCTCATGTGCTTGTAATGACCCCAGGATGACATTCATAATGCTAGCAAGTGTACGCGACTGTCAGTTTCTCACCAGCCATTTTATCATAGGATAAAATGAATCATTCACAAGAACAGAATCATCATCATTGTTATTGTCACAATGACATGAAAACATTGCCACCATATGCTTCTCTATGTGTCTAATTATGACACTATCAATGGACTCATCCTCAGAACTGTAAAAACATTCAGTCACAAAGTCATGTGGATATTCGTTCTCACTAAGAACATAAAGTCATTGTCAAAAACTCTGAAAGTATTTCAGAGTCGTTTTTTAAATGCAGGAGGAACTTTAAGACGAAAATAGTAACCATTTTAAATATGAGAATACCATGAAAATGCTAAATACTCAAAAAGTACATGTAGGCAATCAGTTCGATACATTGACAGCCGATGTAAACACCTAATAAGCAGAAGTAGTAAAAATATACCAGAGCAAACAGCATCTAAATTCATTATGTTGTAAACTTTATGTGACAGTAGTAATTCCAGTTTTGTAATTTTCGTATTGGGCTATTATGTATGAAATAATGTATCAATCAGTCAACAGATGAAACAGGTAATTAAGCTCTACATGGTGCAAAAAATGTCTTATTAAATTTTTTTATTTACTGTGGAGTACTGACCTGTATGCTGGTGTACCTGAACACCATATTTCAAAGACAAATATCTGTATACATTTTCAAGAAAACGTGATGGACTTTTTAGTAGCCACACACTGATATTCAGATATTTCATGCCTAACATTGATGTGTTCTACCCAGGCCTTTCTGAGTACAATATTTGCTCTGTGGTCCATCAGTGTGTAAAATATTTTATCCAATCCTCCACAAACGATGTGTCATTTATAGTACCAGTCCAAACAAGGTAAGCGCATATGTTTCTGTGACTAGCAGTGTAGCCAGGAAGAAAGTATCCTCACATGTTGCAAAATGTAGGTGAACGTCCAACAACATGTTTTAGTTGTACTGGTCTCCAGTCGACAATGAACACTGTTTTTACTCCAACTCTGTATGCTGCTCTATCCTATGCTAGTCTCTACATATCTGCGTAACCACAGCAAATTACATAATTTTAACCTTGCTACTGTAGTCAGTTTATACTTTACCTCCCACACTTACCTCCATTACCAAACCATGATTCCTTGATGCCTCAGCACATGTCCTGACAGCCAACTCCATATTTTAGGTATATTGTCGATGGCAAATGAAATAACTAATTGTGATATACTAAGCTGAACTGGACGAACAGAGTGTTATGGCACAATGTTCATCTATTGCACCACATTTGACTTCATCTCTTCATATCTGAAGCTCTGATTTGTTTCCCTCGCTGCTTCCTCAGTGTGCAGATTGAGTAACATGGGGGATACACACCAGTCACCAGTCTTGTCCCATTCCCTTCTAAACTGCTGCCTCCTTGTCGTGTTTTTGACTCTTAAAACTGCAGTCTTCTGTTTGTAGAGGTTGTATACTACCTTTTGCTAATAGTATTTTATCCTTGCTGGCCTCAGAATTTCAAAGGTTCCATGCCGGTCAACAGTGTCAAAATCTTTTTCCGTATCTACAAATGCTATAAATGTAAATTTTCCCTTTCTCACCCTGTCTTCTAAGATTAGTCTGATTGCGAATACCAATTTGTGTTTCAGAGAAATGTAGAAACACATGATGCAATACTACTCAGAGTTTAGATCCTACCAGTTTTCCTGCAAATAATACATGTTAGCATTTTGTGACCCTGACTTAATACTCCCAAACTATCAGATTTTTAACACCTGGCACCATCTTCCCTTTTTGGAACTGGTATTATGACACTCTTCGTGAAGATGAGGGGTATTTCGCCTGTCAGATAGATGCTGCAAACCAGGTGGAACAATGTTGCCATGATTGGCTCTCCCATGGATCTGAATGATTGTAAGGGAATAGCGTCTACTTCAGGGGCCTTGTTTCAACTTAATGTCTTTAGTTCTCACTCAAATTCTTCTCACAGTATTACACATCCCATCTCAGCTTCATGTACTTCATCTTCCCTGTCCCTAATATTGTCATTAGCTTTGTTTAATTGTGTCACCTACTATACATTCCTTCCAGCTTTCAGGCTTTCCTTGTATGCATATATTGTCATACCATCAGAGCTCTTGATATTCAGTCACCTGCTTGTCTTTCCTCAATGGCTTCTTTAATTTTCCTGTATGTTGCATCTGCCTTCCTGATGTTAATGCAGTCTCCTACAGCTTTGCATTTCTCCTCTAACCATTCTTGTTTTGTCCTTTTGCAATTTTTCTTCTACATTTTTATATGTATGTATAAACCTTCGTGCCTGCTTCATTTTCTGCAGTTCTATATTTTCTCCTTTCATCAGCTAAATTCAGTATTGTGTTTGTTATTTAATGATTTTCATTTATTTATTCTCTCCTGCATTGAAGCTTATCGCATCTCATATCTGTGCAGAATCTTCTATTGTTATCATGTCCTGTGTTGCAATCAGTAGTTCGGTAGAGCTTTATAAATCTTTCCAAAACCGCAAGCTCTTTAAAATTTACGGAAGTTTCACTTCTTTAATTTCGTTTCAAGCTCTTTCAGTTTATGCATGCCCCACTTCCTTGATTTCATGCCTTTCTGTAATTTGTTAATTTTTAATATGCAGTTCATAAGCAATAAATTTTGGATTGTACATACGCTCCTGGAAATATTTTCCTGTAGAAAATCTGGTTCCAAGACTCTGTCATGTAATTATGTAATATGTTTGAAACTTTCTAGTGTCTATTTGTATCTCCCATGTATAAAACCTACTTCCATGATTCTTAAAGAAAATGTCTTTAATGATTAAATTCTGCTCTATGCAAAACTCCCCAGTCATTCTCTTCCCCCAGCCAATGTCTTCCTAATGTTTGTCTGTCTCTTCCTTTCCCTGTAATCCATTTCTACACCCTGTTACTCCAGTCACCAGTACAATTAAATTTTGTGAAGAGCTGAATAATTTGCTTTGTATCATCATATATTTATCAATCTTATTGTCTGTGTAGATAGTAGGCTTATGCAGTGGCATTACTGTTGTGGTTGTTAGCTAAGATAAGGCTGTCACTAAGCTATTCATAACTGCACACCAACATTTCTATTTTCTTGTTCATTATTAATCCTCCTCAGGCATTACTTATATTAAAATGTGTGTTGATTCCCCATTCTTTAACCCCCTATTTCACTTCTGAAATATTTATCCAAGAGGATGCCATACCCATTAATCGTTACACTGAAGCTTCTTGTCTTGGGTATGTATAAACAGCTGTAATTTCCATTTCATTACACCTGCTTACAGTACTAATATAGCATGGCCACACTGACTAACATTACAAGGTCCAACAGTCAGTCATCCAGACTGATCCCGCAGCAACCACTGAAAAGGCTGGTGTCCCTCTTCAACACTGTATATTAATCTGATATAACCACACATACCCCTCTGATGAGTCTTCACCTGTGATACAGCTGTCTGTATCATTGACACACAGAAGCAAGCCCACATTTCCATAGGACCTATCAGCTAATTTCTCACACCTGGTATTTCACTTTGCAGTGACATGTTATCAGTGAATCTGGTTACATTTATCTCTTCTCAATGCTCTCTGACAAATTTGGAAACTTCTATGATCTGAAGCCATACAGCATATGAACTAAAAGTATGTATTGGTTCAACCAAGCTTAAATATTGCATGAAGTTAAGACAGCATGATCGTCATTTATAACTTGGTGTGCCAAATTTCTTGTACAGTGCATTCACAGGAACCTCATGAGAAATTTTACACTCCATTAGTAAATGTAACTGTAATGCTATGAAAAATCTTTCTGACAATTTTTTTTTCACTTTTCTGCAGCACTGTCGCTGTTGGCGTGGAGGACAACAGTGGTACTGATGGCAGCAGTGGTCTGATTACTAAACACAGGTCTGCCTTTGGGAACAAAAATGGTACCAAACCTCTGGTGCACAGGTGCACCATATGTAAAAAGGCATTTGGAAAGTTGGAGGACCTGAAGGAGCACACACATGAGGAGAGCCGTGAATCTCTGCATTCCTGCAGCGTATGTGACAGAATATTCAGAAGGTCTGACCATTTTAAGAAACAATTAGATAAGCACACTGGTAAATGTCCCATTTGCTGTGACGTTTGCAACAAGACATTTACACAAAGGTTAGCAACCTAAACAGGCATTTGAAGGTCCACACTGATGTATGCTCTTACAGATTTGAAGTTTGCAAAAAGACATTGAAGCAAAAATTCCACCTGGTTTCACATTTGAGGATGCACTCTGGCAACTGTCCCTACAGCTGTGGCGTTTGCAACAAGACATTCACGTTTAGGATCTATGTGAAGGTACATTCATGCCTCCAGAGTGGCGAAAGACCATACAGCTGCAATATTTGCAACAAAACATACATAACAAGTAGCTGCCTGAAAAAGCATTCACAGCTGCACACTGGTGACCGCACATACAGCTGCGGTGTTTGCAACAAGACAGTCGCAACAAGTAGTTCTCTGAAGATACATTCACTTCTCCAAACTGGTAAAAATGCACACAGATGTATCATATGTAACAAGACATTCACAAAAAGTTCTTACTTGAAGCAGCATTCACAGCAACACACTGGTGAATGCCCATACAGCTGTTGTGTTTGCAGTGAAACATTCACACAAAGTTGGCACTTAAAGCACTGTTTGCAAACCCCACAGTTGTATGGGCGTTCACTAGTGTGCAGCTGGAATCAGACATTTGCACAAAGTACTATACTGAAATCACATTAGCGTGTGCATAATGGTGAATGCCAGTAAAGCTGTGATGTGTGTCTAAAGGCATTAATGGAAAGCAGTGGCCTCAGGACAGAATGTCGACTTCACTTGGGAAACACCATGCAGTTGTAAATTTTGTCAACATAAATTCTTTAATTAGAGTAATATGAAGAAGCACTTTGGTGAACTCATATGTGAACAATTACATGGCTGTGGATTGGGTCATGAAAGGTCCAATAGCAACAGCAAGCTGATGGATCACTTGTTTCCACAGATGCACTTGTGACGTACGTCACTTGTAGCATTTATGAAAATAAATTCTCCTATAATACTGGTCTGAGGAATGGAATTTATGCAGACAAATGCACCTGTTGCTGCGACATGTGCCACAAAAGGATGAACCTGTGTATCAGCCTCGAAATGGTTTCAAAACCTATTGTTTCAGATGATTTATATGACTGTTATTGCTGTGATACTTCAAACCTGGGTGCAAAACTGATTAAACAGATTAGGTGTCTCACTTATGTCTGGATAATGTATTAACCACTACATCAGTGTAATCATGATTATTTTAAGACAGGGCAATTGGATGTGTCACAGGTATTCCTGAAGTGTTGAAGTAATAAACATGCTTGTGAAACATAAATGACTACTTTTAAGTGGATTCAGTCCAGGTGACCTAACTGTTTGGAATATCTGTGACTGTGTAGGAGAGAGATTATGTTACACATATAACATGGAAGGAATAGTTTGTCAAAAGTAATATTTTGAAGTCTCTTCTGTATATAACTCGGTGCAACTACAGGAACTATCAGTGGTATAATGAGCCACAAAACTTGGAGAAAGTAATATTTAACTGCAACTGCATTGGTGTGTGAGGTATACATTTTGAGAGTAACTCAATCTGTGATGATGTTTTTCTGTTTTTCCCTTGGTCAGATACACCATAAACCTCTCTGGTTAGATATTTCATGGAACAAACAGACAATAACCAATCTTTTACTGAAACAAATTCACTTACTTTCATATATTACCTTGGATTGTATAACACTTGTGTTTAATGTAGCTACTAGCTTCAGCTTGTAAAAATGCGACTTGATATTGAGCATGTGCATCATGTTACTAAAGAGCCAGTGTGTTAGACAGCAGCAATATGAACTGTGGGAGAAAGTGTCCTTTCAAACAGATTTTCAGCCTCTTGCCTTAATTAAATCTGTGAAGGAATGTTGTGCTGTCAGTGCCACATTAGATGTGACATTATTTTCTGTGGTTAGTTAAAAGCAAATATATGTAACACAAGAATTAACTTTCCAAAAAAATTGTAACATAGCATAAACAACAACAACAAGACAGTTTCACTACAATTAGAGTACTGAATATGAAAGAACATTACAGCAAGAGTGGTCCATAATTTTGTGACAATTTGTGACTAGTGACATCTGTCAAAGTACATGAATTATAATCTAGCTGTTACCTTGACTACTTAAGTCACTATTGTAGTGGAGGTAGCTAGCATAAGTGACAGTTTGCTTCCATAAGTCCTGAATTCATTGTCCACTAATAATAACCTTCTAAAAGGCAATTCCTATTCCTCTTGAGGGACCATACTCTCTACTAACATTGCTATTTTGTACAGTTCTTGCCATTCACAGTGACCTTTTGACAATTCTGTAGTTTGTTATTTTCCTCAAATAAAATGATGGATTACTGTGGCTGATAGGCAAATGCACTACTGTACAAGACAAACAAAACACTTTATAGAATACACTTTTATACTGTTTAGATTTTTGTGCTAATGACAGTTCTTTCTTCCTTGTTGGTAGATAGCACGGCATTTTAAAAATTACACAAGACTCAGTATTACTTTAACACTAAAACATTGTCCAGTACTCTGTGCCTGACCATACACACACATGCGTACTATACATGTGCAGTTGTTAAAAGTTCCTCATCTCAATTACTATGTGTGACTGCCAGGGGCAGTTATACCAACTGAATCCCTCTACAACTGCTTTGAATTTATCTTTGTATACTTCTGTGTTAATTTGTAGGTGATCAGGCCACAATCTGGCTCCAGACTGTTTATGTTACTGTGTTTCAGGTTAATTTCATACCATTGTGACATCTTTTTATTGACATGAGATCTTTTCCTGAGTCTTTGGTGCCTTTCTTCAGTACTCCGTTCAAATTATTATACTCATATAAAATTCCATTTGGAGGCTGCAGTGACTACACTATTACTTCTGATGTGAGATTCTGCCAGAGTATTTACTAATCCTGTAGATACACCATCACAGTGCAATGCCTCTCTGCTAATTAACAATTTGCCAGTATTCACAGCTCAGCTTGTATGTGGATTTATTGACCCTGTGGCTGCTACAGACATGCTCACTGCATTCCGTGGAAAGTGCAGCTTTTTGTGGCCTTATACTGCTTCCAGCACTGGGAGACAGAGGACAGCTACCTGTGAACTGGTTTTGCCATATGGCCTACCTCCCCTGTACACCTCCCCAATACACAATAAATACAGTTACTCTAACAAATGAAGTTGTTCTCTTTAACCCTCCTCTAGAAATGAATCACTGCATAGACAAACAAGTGTGTTGTTATAGTTTCATGCCTAAGAAGTACAACTACCCTGGAAATTTTAGTAGGGTGTTAGAAGGCCATGAGTAAATAAAAGTGTCACTTTCAATTCATCTCAGTAACTTAGTATTGTTTCATAGCTACTCTTCCATAAACCTGCTATCCAACATCTATTCATGATTGGAATAACTGGAGGAAAGGATGAATCTACAAGTGATATCACTGTAAAACATCAGCAGTCATAATACTACTGCTAAATGTTTATTGAGTCCATTCATTAACTGTCAGCAAAGTGTTTGAGAAGATGTGGGCCACTGGTGAAATAATTATTATCCAATTTTAACAGAGCTGTTTGACGAAAATTTTGATTCTTTCACATCTTACACCATGATATCTTCACTTGATAAAGAACCAAATTGCTATTGGTTATTTGTTTTTACTGTGCTGCATACAGTTCAATAAAACATTGAAGGATTTTTTTAATTTTTCCAGAGGTGAAAACACATTGTGTAAGACATTTATTGCAGCATATGAAATATAGGTAACATTTCCAAACTGTTCTTACAGCTGATACCACACTGACATGTATCACTGATCTGAAGATATTGGTTGTTATACCTATGGGAGAGTTACATGAATTGTTAATAACAGGCTTGAGTGGACATGTCGACCATTATGGAATACATTAACATCCGATTTTAAGCAAACTGTCTGGTGAAACATTTTATTCTTTCATTTCTTACAGTGTGATATCTTCACCTAAGAAATAACTGATTTTCCTTTCATTATTTGTTGTAGTTACTGTGCCGTATTCAGTGGGGTAAAGCACTGTACAATATTTTAACATTTTTGCAATGGTAAAAATACATTGTGTAGACTGAGTACGGTTCATTTTATGTCATTGATAGCAGCATGTGAAATGTACCTAACATCCTGAAATTGTATTTAGAGCTGAAAGATATGTATGCCACCGTTCTCAAGATACTGATTTTTGCATCCACAAGAGTGTTGCGAGTATTGTATCCAGTGTTCTGGCCATGCCCGATGTGAATGATGTGGTCGTAACACACATCATATTTCATAAATAGTTCAAGATATTGAAATGCGGTTTTTTGCAAATGATACCACGCAAAGAGGTGTGTATGTTGCAGTATGATTAATACTTGAATCTTTTCCCTATTCTGCCAATGCTATTTCATTCTTTGAATAGGTACACTTTTCAAAAGAACTGTAAGTGCTAAAGCAGTGAAATTTTTACTTAATGTACATAACATGTATTCCTGCATTCACAAGTAAAATGAACAAAATACCTCTTATGGATTTGAAGAAATTTTTTTATTCTTTCACTAATAAAATTTCACTTTTTTGATACATTAATTGTTATAAAACAGTTTCTGTTCAGTTAGTGGTTCTCAATTTACTTGTAATAACTTATTGCCATCCTGAGTACAGATTGACCAAATTTCATATTTCTAATCCAATTAGTTTAGAAAATAATGGTACCTGAAAGTAAAAAAAAATGTGGTTTTGAGAAAAATCATTTTAAAGTTTAGTATAGCATTTGTAAACTAGTTATTGATGAGGATTACTTACCACTAATATTTTTCTGCACCATACTGATCATCATTTGAATCGTACTGACTTTATTCTCCTGGTGCCTCTTCTTTTCTGTATAGCTTCTTTTATCCATTTTAAATTAGCAATTTCTGCTTTGTGGATCCTCTCTTTATCTATTTGCACGAAGGGTTTTGCAGTATTTCCACTAGATTTTATGCCCAATATTTCCAAAACATCCAGTTTTCTTATTACACCGTCACTGAAGCATAAAATAGTGTCATAAACACCAAATTTGAGGGTTGTAATCTGAACAAATACAGTTTTCGGCAAGTGGGTCCAAATGATAGATTTCACACATTCATATAAATTTTGCATATTCCTAGGAAGACATTTATTCAACAAAGTATCATTACTAATAGCTTTAATTTCATTCACTACTGCTGCAGGAAAAAAATGTTTGTGGTCATATGTTCCACATCCCATGTACTTGCACCAAGTGTCAGTATCATTTGGGCAGAGATAGTACTGAGGATTTTCATTTGTGGAAAGCTTATGGAAAAAGGTAGTCCATACAGTTTTTTTTCAGATTTTCTAAATTCCCAACATTTCTTCTTATCGCCAAGTGACCATAATTCTGTAATCTACCTATTTCAACATTTGTTGGGCGGCCTTTGTCACACATCTTATTAGCGTCTCCCAGTACTGTTTTTGATTTTCTCTTAATAATATTCTCAACCTGAACCCCATTCTCTTCAGGACATGCCAAATGTATTCTAATTTAGAAATTAAGATATTAGGACCATAGGATTGTTCTGCACATATCCAGTCATAAGCCTTACTGTCACCATCCCCTAAATATTGTGTGTACCTGACACCTCTGTTTGCCACTGAATGATTAAAAATTCTGAGAATTCCTGCTACTTCCATTCCACCACATGGACTAGTATAATCCACGTGACAGTTACATTCATCCTCTTTCTCACTTTCACTGTCACAAGTTTTACAGTACTAACGAACAATCTCTATATCAGTTACCTTGCCTGTGTATCAAATGATGTAGCTGTCATAGCACCATTTAGTGAAGTGTGGCCACATTTCTGTCAACTGCCATCAAAACATGCACAAACATCCCCACTTGCGCTGTCATCACTTTCTTTGAGTGATTCTTCAGCTGCTTCCTTCATTGAGTTGCTACAAACTTCAGCAACAGCAGTTCCAATAATTTTATTGAACATCATAAATTTTACAGGTGGATTTGGAATGTCAAGTAATGCACATTAAAGTTTGCCTGCCTCCATCCCTTTACCAATAAATCTGAGACCACAAACTAACCTTACATTATTCTTGTACAAATTATTATTTGCCATTTCTGATGTTGTTGTTGTAGCTACTGCACCACATTTGGTACAATTCAACATCAGGTTTGGCACAATCCCTGTGTGAAGACACTGATTCTCTCCCAAGGATAACTCATCACTGCATAGTCTGCACACAGTATTTTTTTGAAATGAAATTGCAGGGCATGCTAAGATTCACCACAGTATTTTCAAAAGCGTGCTCACCTCCACAAGCTGCCTAGGAGGAAACTCCATCAAGACACTGCACTTTATTTTTGAGGTTGTGATTATCTTCTTGGTTCCTTTGACCCACTACCACTAACCTCATTTAGCTTTATGTATTTATTTCCTCTGAATTTTAATTTAGGTGAGAATTTCCTTCTTCGTGGCATTTTTATGAAAACGTGCGAAACCAGAGAAAATATTAATCAGCCCCTACATCACTCGCAATAAACTTTACAAAGTACAACCAATAGCACTCGGAAACATATTCCTTTATTTGTATAAACGTCACGAGAGGTACTATGGCTGCGCTGCTTTCAGAGACACCCTTTGACATCCACAAAGGTATCAATAAATGTCTCTGTTGTCAAGGTATCATTCTGACTGCAGCAGCCATTCTAGCAGACGAGTAAACAAAACTTCACTGTTATGTACATCATGTCAAAAGATCATCCTCTGTAGTTCAAATGGTGGAATTCACACACACCATCAATGGAGCGTTGTCGACACGTCACATCATATGAGCATCATGTCAAGGTTTCCCAGGAAGAAATTTTGACAGATAATAGTTCACACTGTGTACTTAATGTGACAGATGCTCACCAAGTAGGCTACACTAATACGAATGTATTCCCCACTGATTGCTATCACGAAAAAGTCTTAATATGTACTGGACGACAGTAGTAAATTAAGAGTATTTTGTTTTAAATCCTGAAGGAATACATCGCAAAATAAATGATATGTATTTCTTTCAGTGAGCTTTTCTCAGGATTTTTCCAGTGGAATAGTGAAAAGAAAAACCAGGAGTAAAGCTGATGCAGCATGCAGAAGTTTGAAACAAGCTTTGTAATAAATTAATGACAAACAGCAGGTAACAGAAATGTATGCCCATCTAGACATACCGTAGGCAAACCATTAGCTTCTGTCGAGGTGATACTGGATGATTAAATCTTGATTTTCTCTTAGTAATTTTCATATGTATCTTGCTTAACAGGTGAAAAAACTGTTTTTCAGACATTCTAAAGTATTTATAGAACAATGACACCTCCTCTTCCAGCTCCTTGTAAAGAGTGTGGAACTCTCCTTCACAGTCTCAAGTTTTTAATATTTTTCTAACCCAGGCTCTTTTTGCTCTCTGTTCTTCATCATCAATTGCAACAGCAGTCATCGCTAACTGCTTTACACTAAATTTTGGCATTTTGATGATGATCTACCATGAACTGCGAAATAGCACCTCTTTTTGAGTACTTTATTAACCAGCTGTAACGACACAGCATTCTTTTGACGTTGATGTGCCGTATAGTGTGAGTGCTCAGGAATTCCTCTGTCATCAATGTTAAAAAATGTGATGGTTACATGGCAGTGGCATTCTGACAAGTGTGAATCTGCCTTTAAAGCAAAAACTATTTGTATGTTCGGCTGGTCCACTCACTACAAATTTGGAAAGTATTACTGTCATTCCTTTCTTTGAAAATGACAACCTGCGCACTTTATACTCATTATTTACATAGCGGTATTAGTACGGAAAGTACTCAAGAAGCTTCCCCAACGCAACGTTAGTGAGCTGATTGTGTGAAGTATGTTCTAATTTGTGCATAAATTTCAATTATAGCTGCATCATCTTTCTTTGGAAATGAGGACCTGTTTACCTACATATTTGTTATTTACATAGCAGTATGCATTACAAAAATTACTTAAGGAGAAGCTCTCCTACAGTTAAATAAATGTTCTGGGTGTGTAAAGTATGTCCTCATTTGTGTGAAAAATTACAGTTCACTGCCAGGAAAGTAAACTTCTACCTTTCATCTTGAAAGTAACTGAAACACCAGCAGGAATATGGCTGCACAAGTACCAGAATATGTTTTGTCTGCATGTGTGTTCAATTTGAAGATGTTCTTGTTTGGAAAAGAAGTTTCCTAAAATAACTAGCTTGTAAATTTTTTATTATTCTGTATAGGTGGCTAACAGTGACAGTAAGCCACATTTTAATCCTCTCTCATGTGTCAGTCTTTTTTACGTTTTCACCAGATTACAGACATGTTTTGAATATTCACTTGCATTTCCATGTATCAAGCTTAGTTTCTAAATTATTGACAATGATAACTCCAAGAAGCTCTCAGAATTGTGAAGTTGAATAATATTTTTTTTTTTTTGCATTTGGGAGGACTCAACCAAAAATTCCTTCATCATAAAATCAACCTCCTCATTCACTACTCACCCACCACACCACAGACCGAGAGCGTTACTGAGCTTTGCTGTCAGTCATATGTCTCCTGAAATCCTTAAACGTCAATAATACATTATGTAATGTTTAATATAAATAAATTGTACCTTTCTGAGAGATTCTCAATGTACAAAAGTTTTGGAATGTCATTTATTTCTAGGGTACAAGTTATAATACAAAACACACCAAATACGAGCTTCACAAAATCCAATATGGCCTTACACAGGTGCTTCAACCAAAGTATATCTTTGAAATGGGCACAGTCTCAGTACCACTTGTAACATATATGCAAATAAATGTATGTTCGAAAACAATAACAAACACAATCGGAATGATGAATATTAATAGTAGATATAGCGTAAGAAACCTTGACACAATAAAACATTAGAAGCAGGAAATAATGTACAAGGAATAAAAGAAACCTGTGCATTATCTCTGCATGGTGAAAAAAGAAAGCAAGGCATTTAAATGCCAGATCACACAGATCTACATCTGCATGATTACTCCTCAGTTCACAATCAAGTGCCTGGCAGATGGTTAGTCGAACCACAGTTACTGGTTCTCTACCATTCCACTCCCGAACAGTGTGTGGGAGAAAGGAAAACTTAAATATTTCCATGTGAGCTCCGATTTCTGTCATTTTATTATGATGACCATTCCTTGCTATGTAGGTGGGTGCCAACAAAACATTTTCACACTCTTAGGACAATGTTTGTGATTGAAATTTCTAAGGTGGTCCTGCCACCTTTGGTCTGATGATTGCAACCCCAATTTGCAGAGGACTGATGACCATAGATGTTAAGTCCCATAGTGCTCAGAGCCAGCCCAATTTGCATGGCATATCTGTGTCACCCTCTCCCTATATTGCGATACTACAAAATGAGGTGCCCTGTGCAATCGTCTGTGATGTGGATCCCTCAACACAGTACAATACTCCAGAAGATGGGTGACAAGCACAGTGTAAGCATTCTCTTTAGTGGACATGTTGTATTTTCAGAGTCTTCTGGCAATAAATTGCAGTCTTTTATTTCATTTTCCATAACATTAGCTATGTGGCCGTTCTAGTTTCAGTTATTCTTAACTGTAATCCCAAAGTATTTAGTTGAATTTAGAGCATTCAGGTGAATTTAAAGCATTTAGATTTGTGTGGTTTTATCCTGTAACCAAAATTTATCAAATTCCTTTTAGTACACATGTGGATTACAGTACTTCATATTTTTTTAATTAGATACAGGGTGATTTTTGCTACTGCGTACAAGCTCTAGGAATTGAGTAATGAGAGGATACAGAATAAGAAACATCTAATGAACTTATGTCCATAAATGCATGGTTTCGATCTAGACATCATTTATTCAATCATACATTGTTACAGAGATTGTGGTCTAATACACGCAGTACCATACTGCAACAGTTAAAGTATGCATGGTTTCCTCCTAGAGGGTGGCATAGTTACAGCATGTGTTGAAAATGATTTCCATGTGCCTCGCACATGCGGGTATGCACTGTACTGTGATTTGTCTCACACGTTCACATCAGCCAGGCATCCAAACAGCATCAAAGGCATCATGAATAAACTGCTCCATTGTTTCCACGTCTGGAATGGGCTTTGCACACACAATACTTTTGAGATCGCCCCCCAACCAGAAATCGCACAGATTGAGATCTGGTGAACGCGCAAGCCATGCAACTGGACCCTCTTGTGTGATCCATTGATCTGGGAAGACATGATTGACATGCGTCTAGACATTAATGACGAAATGGGCTGGAGCACCAACATGTAGCAGCCACATGACCCTTCAAATCATCAGTGGCACTTGTTCCAACAGCGGGTGTAAAGTCATCTGCAAGAAACACCGATAGTTCTGGCCTGTTACGCGATGTGGAAGGAAGATTGGTCCCAAAATATTGTCACTAATTATCCCAGCCCATATATTCCAACTGCACCAACACTGTTGATTTTATGTCATAAAACCATGGGGTCTCTGCATACTATCCCACAGAAATCTGTTATGGAAGTTGAAGATACTACTCTGCATAAAGGGGGCCTCATCTGTGAATATGATGGATGACACAAATCCCAGAATTTTGGTTGCCTGGTGAAGAAACCAGTGACAAAACTGCCACCGATGTGGAAAGTCGGTCACTAGTAAGCCCTGCAAATGCTGTAAGTGATGAGGGTAGTAACAGTTGTCATGGAGAATGTTCCACATGGTCGTCTGGCGTACTGGCGGGCCATCTGCCTGGTATTGATGCAGCAGTTGCCTTCCGCAGTGTTAATCACATTTTCCTCCAAGTCTGGCATCTGAACATTTCAGGTACGTCCTTCATGATTTCTTGCTTCCTGAAAATGACCTTGTGTCACACAAACAGTGAAACACTGTTGCAGACAGTGAATGCTGTGGTTGTTATTGGCGGAGATACGTTTCCTGATACTACATTGCTGCCTGTCGCCCCTTGTCATTTTCCTTTCCATAAGTAAACATCATGTCTGCAAGCTATCAATTCATATATGGAATCGATGTGTACAATGTTGTATCACACCCACTACAAGGTGAGTCAGCAAGAAAAGTAAATCAGGCACAACATCACCAATTACTGTGGCTTGAGAGGGCACTGGGGCATGATGATTGAGGAACCGTAGAACCTTCTAGGAGGAAACCGTGCATACTGAAACTGTCGCTGCATGGTACAGTGTGTATTAGACTGCAGTCTCTGTAACAATGTATGATTGAACAAATGGTCTCTAACATGGAAAACATGCATATCTGGACATAAGTTCATTAGACCTTTTTTATTCCAAATCCTCTCATGAATCAGTCTCTGGAGTTAGTACACAGCGGAAAAAAAACCCCTCCATATAGTCAATTGCCACATTTTGCACCAAATAGATATCTTGTCTAAATTGTTCTGCAATTGGTTTTGATCATCTGATGACTTTACGAGATAGATTGATTGCAGATGAAGCTGTCATTTACCAAGTGAGCCATTCACATTGTTTCCTAAATCTTGATGGAGATCAAGCACTACTGAAGACCTACAACAATTTCTTGGGGAATGCCAGTCACACAACTGAACGATTCTCCGTAGGTGCACAATTAGATGAGAAGTCTCTTGTGAGGAATGGTGTCAGAAGCCTTCTGGAAACATAAAAATATAGAATCAATTCGACAACCTGTCAGTATGATTCATACCTCATGAGAATAAAGAGCTAGTTGTGTTTCATGACAATGATATTCTCTGAATATGTATTGGCTCTTTGTCAATAAAATGTTTTCTTCGAAGTAACTTGTAATGTTCAGACTCAGTATACGTTCCAAAAACCTACTACAAATCTACATTAGTGATGTGGGTCTGAACTTCAGTGGATTACTCCTATTTCCTTTCATGGATATTGGTGTGACTTGCACAACTTTCCAGTCTTTGGGTACAGATCGTTCTACGAGTGAATTTTTGTACATGATTCCTAACTATGGAGCTATTGTATCAGCATACCCTAAAAGAAGTCTGAATAGTATACAGTCTCGACCAGAGATTTAAGCTGCTTCGTTATACCAAGGATATCTACTTCTAAGTCACTCATTTGGCAGTTGCTGTAGATTTGGATTCTGGAATATTTACTTCATTTTATTTGGTGAAGGAATTTCAGAAAACTATATGTAGTAACTCTGTGTGATAATGGTGATGTCATGGATGACAATGCCACTAAAGCAGTGTCTTTCTGCTGGTGTGTTTGGCAGAAAATCCAAAGAAATTTTGGTCATATACAGATTTTAAGACAGAATTTCGTAATGGAAAATATTAACAGCTTCTTGCTTTGAATTTTGTGCTAAATTTCGAGCTTCTCTAAAGCTTTGCCAATCTTGGGGGTTTTTGCATTCTTTGAAATTTGGCATAACATTTTCCTGTTTTCATTGCTTCTGTGACGGAGGAGAAAAGTTACCCTGTTTAAAAACTGAGTTTGAATGCTAGGGGTTGAGCGATGAGAGGATACAGAACAAAAAAGGTTTAATGAACTTACGTCTGGAAATGCATGGTTTCCATGCTAGAGACCATTTATTCAATCATACTTCGTTTCAGAGACTGCGGCCTAATAAGCGCTGTACCATGCAGCAATAATTGCAGTTTCATGGTTTCCTCCTAGCGGGTGGTACTTTTACTTCATACATAATGCCCTAGTGCCCTCTCCAGCCATAGTGATTGGTAATGTGGTGTCAGATTCATCTCTTGCTGACTGTTGTAACCAAACCAACTGCGGGAACGCCTTGGGCTGCGGATCGGAGCCGCCGGGCGGGGAAGCCACCGGCGGTGGAGCACGCACCACCGGTTAAACACAAGGACGAGTCGGACGGCAGATCAACGACAACCGACCATGACCAACTATTACCAACACAACAAGGAAGAGATAAACAATGGAGGCTTGTAGAAACCACAACACCAAACACCAACAGTAGATCCACTCAGAACCAGAGCCAGGCAAATGTCAACAACAAGCAAAGACCAGAACGCAGTACCGCCAAGATAGAAATGCAATCCAGAGTGAGTACCAGACTGACTGCACTAGGGCAGAGCGGGTCCCTATATACAAAACCGGAGGGAGCAGCTATTGGCCGCTGTCTGCACGTGGCGTAGCGGTGGCGCCCTCGCTGCGTGGAATAGCCGCCACGGACGTGGAGCCCTCTATGGTCTGACCACGTCCATTTGCTCTGGCACATGTTCGACTTCTGTGGTGGGAGGTACTAGAGTGACTAACTTTGTAATGGATGTGATACAGCCTTGTATAAAATGGTTCTGTATTCACATCAAGAGCATGCTGACAAGGTGTTTACTTACAAAAAGGCAAATGGAAACGGGCGGCAGGCAGCGATGTTGTATCAGGAGGCCTATCTCCGCCACCAACAACCACAGCATTGAATGTTTGCAACAGTGTTTTGCCAGAATGTGTGGTCTGGGGTTAATTGGCGACCGTATTTTGGGACCAGTTTCCTGCCACATCGCCTAACAGACCAGAACTATCAGCGTTTCTTGTGGGTGACTTTGCCTCCCCTGCTGGAAGAAGTGACATTGGTGATTGGAAGGGTTATATGGTTGCTGCATGATGGTGCACAAGCCCACTTCACCATTGATGTTTGGATGCATCCCAATCGTGTCTTCCCTGATCGATGGATCAGATGAGGGGTCCAGTTGCAGGGCCTGCTCATTCACTGGATCTCAACCTGTGCGATCTCTGGTTATGAGATGCTGGAGCAGCATATTCATGTTGCTCTTCACTGTTCAGATGTTACTGTGGCTGCATGGTACAGCGTGTATTAGACTGTAGTCTCTATAGCAATGTGTGATTGAATAAATGGTCTCTAGCATGGAAACCAAGCATTTCTAGATTTCTAGACATAAATTCAGCAGACCTTTTTTGTTCTGTAATCTCTCATTGACCATTGCCTAGAGTTTGTGCACAGTGGAAAAATGTGTGTGTGTGTGTGTGTGTGTGTGTGTGTGTGTGTGTGTGTGTGTGTGTACACGTCTGGAAATGCATTCATGAGGTCATTGACAGCATCAATCTTCCGACACTTCAGTGGGATCATGCAGAATAGCACTGTTTGCCTGCACCCAATCATCACCAATCATGGGAGGCATATCGAAAATGTCATAACATAAATTTGAATATCTGTAGTGACGTTTACATGTTGAACAAAGTGTGTGCATGGCACAGTTTATAACTGATTTATGTTTTTTTTTTTTTGTGTAGTTCAAAAATGGCCCTGGGCCTTAATGTATGGAAAGAGATGCAAGTCTTCAACAACAATTTATCATAATGTCTCCTAGCTGATTCCCACCTGTTGCATAGCTTGTCTGATCGATTTCATGGGGCTGGTTTGAAACACAACACGTGTCTTCTCTATGTTTTCAGCTGTTGTCACTGCATTCCCACCACTGTCATCATGAACACTACCCATTCTGTCAAACTTGTGAATCAAATTCTTGATTGTTAGCACACTTGGACTGGTTGTCTTCAGCTTGAACTCAGTTGCAAACTTCCTTTGAGGTGCAGTTGGACTGTTATTGCTCACCTAGTAGACCTTCAGGAGGACTATATGCTTAGGCACACTGTAGCATGACATTTTCATGTGCAAATGGCTGGCAGCAACAAGGTGCGTGCACATGCTTATACTAATTCCCATCATGCCCTGCGTCCAACCAAGCAGTTCGAACGACCTAATGCAAACCATTCAGAAGTTAGGACGATTTTATTTCATATAATTCAATAACCATCATCCAGTATAAATGTTGCTGTCGATAATATTTCTTTGAATTGGAACCGCATCTGATATACACTTGCATAGTCAAACTGGAAGGATTGGAGACTGTGTCTTAAAAAAAAAAAAAGAATAAGGCAGTTAAAAATTTGCCTAAAGCTGCTTTTCTAAGTAGACTATTTTGCGTTTGCTTTTGGTGGGTTTTGATGTTACAGTATTTTGTCCAGCTACAACAACCCTCTGATAACTAATCACTGTATCCATCATGATGATCCCTGTTTGCACAGAAGTATTTGTTACAAAGAGATAAGTATGTTTTTGCAACCATTTACACTTTGAGTGGACCTTTGAACTAATTGTTCAAAATAATTTTTTGAGACTGCATTCAAAACGATTTCCGAAGACCTTTTATGCATACCACTGCCTTTAAACAAGTATTTTCACTAACATATCGAAGGTAGATTGAAATCTATGAATGGGGTACCTATTTGAAATGAGACTCTCGTTTTCTTTGAACTGTGCAGCAACTGTATGATATGAGTTCAGGAACCAGTAAAAAGAACCAATTATTAGTGTATTTGGGTTGTCAGATATAATGTCTACCATGTAGTGAAACTGAAGTAGATAATGTCTATGAGTTAAGGTGGGTAAACTACTTCTGACAGCAATAAATATTCCACTACCAACTGTATTTAATCTGCCCTTTCTGAACATGGTTAGGTCCTTTGTAAAAGTTTCAGCTGAATTTATTTCTCTCTTTAGCCAGCTTTCTATAACTGTAATGCTTTGAACTTCAGTGCTCTCTATTAGTGAACAGAGCCCTGGTTCTTTTCCAACACAGCTACAACAATTTACAAGTACAATACCAATTCTTGCATAGCCTACCTTTCTGTTTTTGTCCTGCACCCTTTTAGACTGACACTCTTTCTGCAGTTTCCCGAGACCCTCTAACCTGAAATATCTCCCAGTCCCTTCAACACTGCCCCCATTATCCTGTGTGCAGTTGACCGCTGACCTATTAAGCAGAACCTGGAAAGCCACCACCCTCTGGCACTAGTCAAGGAATCCACAGCCTACAGGGCCACAGAACTGTCAGAGCATCTGATTCAGACCTTCCTCTTGGCTCTGTACCAAGGGGCCACAGTTGGTTCTGTCAATGATGCTATAGATGGCAAGTTCTTCCTTCATCTCACAAGCCCCACTGGGGCTAGGGTGCTGAAACCAGAGAGAATCTCTTCCAGTCCAAAATGACATGCATTGTTAGTTCTGAAATGAGTCACCACCTTCAGCTGGCTGCACCCTGTGCTCTTCAGAACCTCCAGAAGCAGCCTTTCCACATCTGGAAAGGCTTCCCCTCCTGGGCAGCCATATCTGTGAGGGCCCCCATTACATACCTAATGTTAGAGCTCCAAACTGGTAATAATTCCACCCTTTGTGAATCCCCATACCTTGTGGGCTGAGAGGCTTCCTCTAGAACAGATCAAGTGACTGCATCTGGCCCAAGAACTACGTCAGCCAGAGATAGCACCCAAAACCTGTTCATCAGATGATCCACGGAGGTCCTCCTGGAAAGTCTTTCCACTGCTTGCCACACATTGGAGTGACCTCCCACTCGACCACAGCTGAGGGGTCAACTTCAACTTCACTGTGAGCAGTACACAGAACGGCTACAATACTGAACCAGTTAGGAGACACGTGGGATGCCCTGGACGCCCCATTGATCCCCATGTCTGGCCACCTCAATGGCGCCCATTGTCAACAGTCTCAAGCCGTGTTACCAAAGACAACACCACCTGGAGCTGTGCGCAAAGGGTCTCCAAGTCAGCTCACATCTGACACAGCAGTCACAGTCCCTATCCATACCAATGACAGCAAAACTATACACTACACAGTTATTAGAATGCTAGGCAAAAATATACATTACATGGTTATTAATGCCTAGTAAACACCCAAATACGCAAGAATTTAAACAGAAACTAAACTAGTATCCACATCAAAGCTCGTAAATATAATTCACAGACAAATGTGTACTTGCCTTATCTGCAGCAGCAACGGAATGTTCTGGCTCACTGACCGTTCGACTGATGCTGAAAGTGTTATGCATTATAGGTACATGTAATGACATCAGTTTGCCAACTAGTCTCTCCAAACACTATTGCAGTGGCCTTTATGTGGATGCATCTGAAACTCTACATCTGTTTCTTTTATCCTGTGATGCCAAGTACCATATGTAATTGCCTGTCACCACCTTCATGATTTCTTCTTCTGTGCAACCACAATGATGTGCCATTTTCTCAGTCAAAAATGAAAATGAAGACAGCAACACGAATAAGATCACAGCAGCAAATGCACATAGGTCGAACAATGGAATCCTGCTGTGCACTCAGGGCAGAAATGTGGATATTTGGCCACTCTGCATGGTCACTAAGTGCTTTGCACATTAACCCATCCAGAGCACACAGATACCTGAGCAGCTGGCTGTGTGAACACTTTGGAAGCACAGAGGTGGTGGCAAAGGGGTGCACGTATATACATCTAAGAGCACCTGATGGAAGGATCAATGGTACACGTAAACAGATCCAGAGCATCCAAGAACGGTAGGAGTGTCACACACTGACATGTCCAGAACAGTCAGAGGTTTAATGCATATCGTTGTGATGAAGTCAGTTCATCTCAGTTATGGGGCTTTAAAAATATGACAAGAGGAGAAAGTGATTGTTCTGATGGAAACATCACAACACTGAAAAAGTAGAATGTTCATTGGCTTCCAGCTGTTTCAAGTGGTTAAAAAGACATGAGCTTTTGCTGAAGTAATCCTCGACATTGTCAGTGGAATAACTGCTGATGAGCTACTTTGTTACATACTCCAGCCGCTGGCTGTGACATCACAGATGCCTGCAGGTCGGCATATTGGGGTATATATTGACTCCTGATTTGATGCGCCTGTTTGAACCTCATGACCGATGGATCCCATGCCATGCTGAGCTATAGATCGCCACCTCTATTAAACTGTTGTCAGTGATTAGTATTTAATTTGCTGCTTTAACTACACTGTCTCATAAGCTTTTAAGTGCTAGCCAGGACTCATAAAATTTTATTCGGTTACTATTTGTAAGACCATGTTCAGTCACAGCAATTTTCTAGGGGTAACATGAGTGAGAAAACCTCTCATACGCCTTCCTGCATTATTGTACACTGTTTATCCAATATAAGATCTTGTAGGGTATTTTGTACATCATAGGTGTCCTAAAAAATAGCATCAAATTGGTCTCAAGCTCTGCCACAAAAATCTGACTGTCACCTTTAATCAGCCGGCATAGCTTACCTGACAGTGATCCACAGAGCATCAAGAATATAAATTTAATGCGAGCCTTACTTGAGATCACATCATTTATTGAATTGTGGTTGTCTGCATTGTTTGTGACTACTTCACATAGGTGGTTCATCTTGTGGCGCAAGTTATCAGCATGTTATGTTTTTCTTGTATTATGCAGCAATGTGTGTAACAGTACAGTGTTATCCGCAGCTTATGGTATAGTGGCTAGCATTGCTGCCTCTGGATCACAGGGTCCCGGGTTCAGTTCCCAGCTGGGTTGGGAATTTTCTCCGTGTTATCATCATCATCATCATCATCATCATCATCATCATCATCATCATCATCATCATCATCATCTTTGAGAGTGACTAGATTGGATATGAAAAATTTGGACTGTGTAAAAATTGGGACTTTTTACGGGTGCTGATGACAGTGCAGTTGAGTGCCCCACATACCAAATATCAACATTGTCTCCAGTATGGTGCTGTGCCAGGGGATACTTCATGGCAGGCAGTTACAGCTTAGTGTGCATTGGTTTCTTGTAGACACTGTGGCTGAGCATCCATTGCATCTGTGATGGTTCCATCCATGATGAACTGGATGTTATTGCTAATGATATTGAGATGTTTCAGGAACTCTTAAAGTTTTTGATGTCTGTGGGGCCAGGTTCAAATGTGTTGCCAAATATCAAAAGAGACATTTAGGCTTGAATTGGACTGTGTCTAAGGCAGGCCCCAGCCGTCCGCTGATACACCTCTCCTTAGTGACACGTTACATGTTTAACTTTTCCTGCATTTTACTAGCAGCATATTTCTTAAATTTTGTGCATGTTTTTCTGTTCAAGAGGTCAGTCTCATGTTTTGTAAGTTCAAATTCAGGCAGTCCGTTGCACAGTTTTAATTTACTCTGAACAGCCAGCTGCAAAGCTCATGAAGGCATCAGTGTCCATTGGTGATGCATCAGGAGGGTAGCATGTTGTGTATCTAGGTTTTTGTCTGCTTTTATAGTTTACTTCTTCGGTCAGTCTTACTAGCATGGGTAGGATGTATGCATGCTGTGTGGAGACAAAGGAGAATCTGGCTGTAGTTTGAGAACGGCTGAATGCGATTCGTGCTAAGTTCAGCAACATTCAGGCTACTGCCTTGGAGTGTAGCGGTGGCAGAGAATCTGGGGTGTAAATGGGATGTGGAGGCTGGCTGTCTGGCCTCACTCTTTGACCTGCGAGTGAACGGGTGGTCGTTCCTTGAACAAAGTCCAAGCAGGCACACATGGTGGGGGGAAGGGGACTTTCTAGTTATCGAGAGCTCCAATGTTAGGTGCATTATGGAGTCCCATGGGAAGATAGCAGCATTCAGGGCTGGAAACAAAGCCAGTAGGTGCTTGTATGTCTGCTGAGGGGCCTCTTCTGAGATGGGGAGATGGCCTTGCCTGCTGCAGTTGTGTGGAAGCTGTGGCTCACATCAGCACAAATGATGCCTGTCACATGCATTCTGAGAACCTCCTCAGTTCATACAGGCAACTGGCTAAGATGGTGAAGAATGCTGGCCTTGTACATGAGGTGCAAGGAGAGCTCAAAATTTGCAGTATTCTTCCCAGAATTGATCGGGGTCCTTTTGTTTGTAGCCAAATGAAGCTCTCAACCAAATGCTTTACTGACTCTGTGATTGTCTGGATGCATATTTCTACACCTGCGGCATTGGCAGGAATTTGTGGGACTCTCGTTGATAGGTCAAGAGTGCACTGCACAAAGAAAGCAGCTACTCAGGTAGCAGAGTACTTGGGGAGGGCACATTGTGGTTTGTTAGGCAAGATGGTAGTTAGATGTACTCTGACATACAATCACCAGACATTATGCAGAAAGTGAAGTCAGACTGTGTTCAAAGCAACGAAACTTGGACTGTCAGAATTACATCAGTAAATTGGCAAAGTATTTGTAACAAATTTACCTAATGTACTGCCCTCAAGGAAATTTCTTGGGCTGTAATTGTTCTTGAGATTGGGAGCTGACTGAAATCCAAAGTAGAAAGATCCAAGATGTTTAACAAGTCATGAATTTTTACTGCAGTTGACAAAAATATTGTCCCTGTTGAGGTGAAGTTGAGTGTGATAGTGAAGTTATCTGATTGTGTATAACAAGTCAAAATGAAACGAAATTAATTGCTGGCTATTTTTACCAGCCACTTGATTCCTCTGTGACAGTTCTAGAGCCATTTCAGAAAGTCAACAGTCAGTAGAGCATAAATGCCCTAATCGTGCAGCACTGGTTGGAGGCGACTGTAACCTACCGAGTTTAGACTGGGATTTCTGTGGATTCACTGCAGGTGGTATGGACAGGCAGTCTTGTGATGTATTTCTGAACAGTTTTCCAAAAACTGCTTTGAAAAACTAGTTAGACAACCTACACACATTGTAAATATTTTAGACCTTGTAGGCACCGACAGCTCAGACCTCATAGTAACAGTATAGAGAATTGTATTGGTGATCTTGGTGTCACTATAGTGACAATGGTTACTAAAGTTAACATATCCATAAAAAAAGCCAGGAGAGTGTTTATGCTAAAAAAAGCAGATAAGCAGTTGTTAGCATCCCACTTAGACAATAAATGGACAGCATTTAGGTGCAGGATGACTTGTAAAAGGAATATGGGCAGAGCTTGAACGGATTGTAAGTTACTTACTGGAGATCTATGTGCCCAGTAAGTGCATTAAGGATGGAAATAAGCTTCTCTGATTTAATAATCGAATTAGAAAAATACTGAGGTAACAGAGATTGTTGCACTATCAGTTCAAAGAAGAGCACACAAATTTCTGACAGGTGAAAGTTAGTAGAAATGCATGCGTCCATAAGAAGGTCAGTGCACGATGCGTACAACAACTTCCACCATCATACCTGAGCAAAAGACCTTGCCAAGAATCTGAGAAAATTCTGGTCCTATGTAAAATTGCTGAGAGAGTCTAAGGCTTCCATCCACTCACAGATATGTGAGTGACTCAAAAACTTCTTAAGTAAAAGAACCCAGTATGTTGCTCTTGATGGTGAGTGTTCATCAGAGACAAGGATATCGGCAGGAGTGCCCCCTGGACAGTGTGACAGGACAGCTATTATTTTCTGTATGCATAAATGATCTGGTGGACAGGGTGGACAGCAATCTGTGGTTATTTGCTAATGATGTACTGTGTGGGTCCATATCAAAGTTGAGTGACTGTTGGAGGACACAACACTTCTAATTGGCGTGATGAATGGCAGGTAGCCTAAATGAGAAAAATGTAAGTTAATGCTGATGAGTAGTTAAAACAACCCATAATGTTTGGGTGCAGCATTAGTAGTGTCCTGCCTGACAGTCACACTGTTTAAATATCTGGGTATAACGTTGCAAAGCGATATGAAATAAATAGAGTGAGCATGTAAGTATTGTAGTAGGGAAGTCAAACAGTCAACTTTGGTTTATTGGACGAGTTTTAGGAAAGTGCGGTTCATTTGTGAAGGAGTCCAAATATAGGACACTAATGCATCATACATTTGAGTACTGCTCGAGTGTTTAGGATTCGTACCAAGTGTCTTGTTCCATATGTTTCAACCACTCTGCCATTCAGTTTGGTAGGCGAGTGCAATGAGGCGCCTGGTTATCGAAGGAGAGGCCTCACATTATTCTGTAAGCATTTTGGAAACAATGCCAAACGGCTCTAGAGAACCGAGGTGCTGTGGTTGGTTCTCCTCGTGCCAGCCAATCGAAAGCAAGCGGCTGCAGATCCATGCATACGCAATGCAGTGTACAGGGCCCCACAAACCCAAAGCACCTAGCAGCCAACACAGGCACACTATTCTTCACAGTACCAAAATGTGTGTTTTTGAGTACATACTATTATTCAAATATCAGCAGAAATGTTGGAAGGTTCATATCCCAATGACACTGAAATGACGTTGAGGAGTGCTATTGTGTTTGTTGTTAATGGGTGCTTTATTTGAAGGAAAAACCAGCAACTCAGGATGTGGTAAGTCACTTTATTCTTGATCAGTTTCAACCAGTATTTGTAGCCTTTGCTAAAAATTGTAGCCATTAGGTCACAGCTGAGAGCTATAATTCGAGAATGGAATAGTGGAGAAATGGTCAGAAAGTGATTTGGTTTCTTCCTTCGTTCAGTCTTTTATTTTAGTTTGATTAGCCTGGAGCTATGACATCAGTTAAACTCGTTCCTGATAAAGCATGCTATTAGATGCAAATGAAAGCCAGATATTTTATTATTGTCAGGATTGGAATAGTATGACTTACTGCATAGTTGCTGGTGTTGTTTCAAATGTACCACACACAAAAAACAGAACTGTTAAGACCACAAGAATAAAGTTTATATGCGTATCTGTGGTTTTGTAGGTAAGGTCCAAAAAACATCAGTTTATGCGAATCTCCATGGAGCAGCGAACAGTGATGCTAGATTTCATGATAAAACATGCGGAACTAGCAACTGGGAGATACACAGGACCAGATGGAGTCAGACACAAGCAGAAACTTTTGCAAAAACTAGCAACAGAGCTCAACAGCCTGCCAAATGGAACATCAAAAACAGCGGATAAATGGATGAAGGTATCATATGAATACTGTTATGCATTACTGATTACAGACTGTTTTCACTAACCTATGTTGCAGCCCATTTATTTATCTCTATTTACGTCTCTTTTTGTATCAGTCCTGGCAAGACTGGAGAAGTGATGTAAAGGCCAAAGCTTCTCTAGTAAAGAAGGAACTGCAGAAAACAGGAGGAGAACTAAGTACAAAAGCTAAGCCCCTGACCCCTCTTGAGGAGCAGCTTCTTGACTTCTTGGGTCCATGCACTGTTTATGGACATGAAGAAGTACCAGACCCCCTAAACATAGCGCATCAGGTATCAGTGTACTGTTTTTTCTCGCACAAGATGTGTGTATGTCATTGTCTGTGAGTCTTACTTCATAACTGTACAGTTACTACCTTCACTCATGTAAATATCAGCGGGCCTTGAAAAGATTACCTAAATTCAACTGATGTAACTCTGTATTGCAGGATTCAGGTCAGGTCACCCAAAATGACTCAGATAACAAAGATACAATGGAAATGGATGAATATGTTGTCCTTCCTGTGGAAGGACTGACCATAATGTCTGCATCGGATATTTCATCAGACTATATATCACCTGCTCTGACTACAGCATCGTTGACTTCACTAGAAGAAAGTACCCTGTCCTCTACATCAGGGTTTGTACCTGCTTCACACGTAACTGAATCTTCATGTGGTACAACAACTGCGAAGAAGGGCAAATGCAGTTCTGGTAAGTATCATTACCATCTGAGGTTAACCTGCATCGGATATTCCATCAGACTATATATCACCTGCTCTGACTATAGCATCGTTGGCTTCACTAGAAGAAAGTGTACCCTCTACATCAGGTTTCATACCTGCTTCACACATAACTAAATCTTCACGTGCTACAACAACTTCGAAGAAGCGCAAACGTAGTTCTGGTAAGTATCATTACTGCCTGAAGTTAACCCGCAGAAGTTATAGTTTCTTAATATTTAGATCTTGTAATTTACATTGTTTTGGTACATCTAGGTGGTACATTAACAAAAGCTGATGATCCTCTGGTGGATATCACCAGACAACAGGTGATGTGCATGCAGGAGCAAAACGCCATCAGACGTGAACAACTTCAGTTGGAAGAACGCAGAACTGTTGCCATTGAAAATGCAGCTGAGGCGTTTGTAGGAGTCATGAAGGCGTAAGTTTAAAACAAATTTTATGTTTTGATTTTTTTGCATTTTATTTATTGTTTAACTGTTTTGTTTTCTTCCAGACTGGAGGAGTACCTGACGCATAGGAGAGACAGTGAGTAGTGCAAACTGTGAAATTTTGCTTGAATTATATTATATTCTAATCATACATTGAACTCGAAGCAAGCACTGATGTATAATTAAAAGTTAAAAATTCACCTCAGAGGTACAAATCACATCATGTCCATATGTATTGATGTTTTGATACAAATATATTAAATCGTGTTTCTACAAATGTTGACTCAAACTTTCATTACAGAACTAATGAAACAACACCTTCACTAAAATACTGAGGAAATAGTAACATGCTGATTTCCTTTGAAAAGATAACTTGTGTTGATTGAGCAATGAAATTCTTGTGTAATGAGTTGACGTCATTTTCATTACATAAAAATCAAAGATGGTTGTCTCACAGCATTTGTAGCTTTAATTTGTGACAAGTTTGCCTCCATCTTAAAAGAGACTGCATAACTGAAAGATAAATTGTAACAATACGAGAGAAGGAAAGTTGCTACTCACCATATAGCGGAGATGCTGAGCCGCAATAGGCACAGTAAAAAGACTCACACAATCATAGCTTTCGGCCATTAAGGCCTTTGTCAGCAGTAGACACACATACACACACGCACGCACACACACACTCGTGCAAGCGCAACTTGCACACACATCTGCAGTCTCGGAGCTGAAACTGCACTGCAGTCTTTTTATTGTGCCTATCACGGCTCAGCATCTCCGCTATATGGTGAGTAGCAACTTTCCTTCTCTCGTATTGTTGCATTCCAACCTGGATTTTCCATTGTTTGAAGGAAATTGGTTATTGTGCTGAAAATGGTTTATGTGGGGTGCGATTTTTATGCAAACTGGTGCAAAGATATGAAATGGAGATTGTTATTATATATGATAAATTAGCTGCAAGAGGAAATTCAACAGGGTTCTCTAGTATTAAAAAAAATTCCACATTATTGAAAATTTCAGACACAGACTGTCTTTGGGCACACGAATGGGCCCTACGAGGGTTTTAGGTTCGAGAAGGTGGAAGAGGGGCAACCTGGCAATAATTCTTGCTCTGACAAATCGAGCCTCCTGCAGCAACGCATCTCTCGCATGGCATTCATTCACCATTGGTGGTGGCTCATCTTCATCACTGCTGCTGTCACTTTGATCTGCCCATGTTCCTTCACCTACGCCTAAAGCCCTCACACATTTGTTGTGCAAAACTGCACATGCATTTGTAATGAAGCCTGATTTCACTGTGTTGTACTCCAGTAACCCGTGTTTAAGAAAACACCCCAATCTGGTGCGTAAGTGTCCTATCGTACTCTCCACAACGCATCTATCTGTCATATGGGCTAGATTGATCGGCTACCTAACAGTGGAGAGGCCAGTTTTAGTCACTGGTACATGGAGCCACGAGTCATAAGGATATCCAGTATCCCCTACTAAAAAAGAATATCATAAAAGTAAGATTAATACAAGCTAACATAAAATACAACTATTTGCACATATTTAAGTCAAACAATGTTTGCATTTAATATTTCTTTGCAGTTACCTTATAACTAGCTTTCTTGTCTTCCTCTATACAACTTTTCCATTTTCACTCTGAGTGCAGTGTTGGCACACACAAAGAAGTCATTCAACAACCCAGAGTACCTAACCAAGATATTTATGACCGTCATGTCCAAATCACATGTCCGATAGCATAAATGACAAAGTAGTAAAATAGAAGTAGTGCTGCAGTTTGTACATGCAGCAACTTAAGGTTTTAGATCTTATTACTTACTACTTGAACTTATTGCTGTTAGTGTTTCATCTGCAGTAATTTCAGTTGTGCTGTTAAATTCCTGACTAACCACACACTCTCAAAAATCGCTACGTACTCTGAAAAAAAGGGTGAAGCTGACTTTGCAGTGGGCGTAAGCCGTAAATGGATGAAATTTTGAGGTTTTCACTATCAAGCTCCGCAAAATTCCTTTCCATTGTTACTTAAAAGTTGTAAATGTGCTTCAATAATTAATAACTAAACCATTTGCAGGAAAAAGTACAAAAGAGCCACTAGTAATTTCAGCTAACACTCATTTAATATATGTAAGCAGAGACAAAATCTTGCAATTTAATCATATTTAAGCTTTAACAGATATTTACAGCTAGAATATTGACCAAACATGATTTTTTGGTGTTAGCAATACAAACCATATTTCTATTACTACAAACGATTATAACAAAGGAAAACTCTCTGTTATGAACTCACTTTCCTCTCAGATGTGTCTGGGTGCTTCTTTAGTAAAACATAATCACTAAATCTGAAACTAAAATCACTTAGTATGCCTAAAATAACAAATTCTTGGTGTAAACAAATCAGACTGAACCGAATCAGTGGCCATACTAAAACCTAACCACCTCTCGATATAGTTGTTGAAGAATCAGTGGGTGGACCAATCGTTAATACACCTCAGAAACTTACAGAAGAATAACTTCAAGGCTAACCTACTGTACCGATCAGTATGTACGGTACAAAATAGGGCTCCAGGCCCAATTAAAAGAAGTTATGGAAGCAATTAAGAGGCAGGCTACTAGATTTGTTACCAGTAGATTCGGACCACACACAAGTGTTGTCGAGATGCTGCAGGAACTCAAATTTGAATCCCTGGAGGGAAGACGATGTTCTTTTCAAGGAACACTATTGAAAAATTTTTGATAAGCATTTGGAGCTGACTGCAGACTGCTTCTACTGCTGCCAACATACAATTAACGTAAGGACCATGAAGGTAAGATATGAGGAATTAGGGCTCATATAAAGGCATATAGACAGTTGTTTTTCCCTTGCTCTGTTTGCAAGTGGACCAGGAAGGATGTTGACTGTTAGTGGTACAGGGTGCTCTTCACCATGCACCAACTGTGGCTTGCAGAGTATGTATGTAGATGTAGATGTAAAGAGGTTTGTGAATGTTGGAGCTAATGGGCTTCCCATCATGATACCTCTATCTCATTATGATGCTAACTGTTGTATGAAAAAAAGGACAGGTATACACACACACACACACACACACACACACACACATCTGCACATACACAGATGGATGTGCCGATGTGTGTGTGTGTGTGTGTGTGTGTGTGTGTGTGTGTGTGTGTGTGTGTGTGTGTGTGTGTGTGTGTGTGTGTGTGTGTGTACACCTGTCCTTTTTTCCCCCTAAGGTAAGTCTTTCCACTCCCGGGATTGGAATGACTCCTTACCCTCTCCCTGAAAACCCACATCCTTTCGTCTTTCCCTCTCCTTCCCTCTTTCCTGATGAAGCAACCGTTGGTTGTGAAAGCTTGAATTTTGTGTGTGTGTTTTTGTTTGTTTGTGTGTCTATCAATATGCCAGTGCTTTCGTTTGATAAGTTACATCATCTTTGTTTCCAATTACAATATTATCAATATATGTTTAAATAGTTGCTCTAACTCTCTTACATTGGTCAAAATTGATATTTAGCCCATTTGTGGCAATCAGGTTTTTAAATATGAAGAAAATTTTTCATCAGTTCTTACATCAGTGTTGAAGTCAGCATGTATAATTAGTTACTTAAGTAGTTTTAGCTTTATATACCAAAATTATCTAGAATACCAAGTTTATATGGCACCCAGGGATGCGATATGTAGTGATGATTAAAATGTTGTATTCTTTAAGTTCTGTACAACTACTTTCAAATGTAAGTTCTTCATTTAGATGGCTAAAATTCTATCTGATTTCATAGTCACCTGAGGAATAAATTACAGTATTATGGGAAGGAAAGTTGCTATTCACAGTATAGCAGATATGCTAAGTCTCAGATAGGCACAACAAAAAGACTCACACAATTGAAGCTTTTGGCCATTAAGGCCTTCATCAACAAAATACACACACACACACACACACACACACACACACACACACGACTGCAGTCTTAGGCAACTGAAACCACACTGCGAGGAATAAGTTAGTATGTAAGATCCACTATACCCATTAGTTCTACAGAAGCTGGTAGCCAGTTTCTAGCCTATAAGTTTATTGAGAAGCTCTATATTTTCAGTTTTAAGCCTATTTTCAGTCAGACATTACCTTTGCTGACTGTTTCATACTTTCTAACAGAAGTTGTGTAACACAAATCTTGCTGATCATTCCTTCAGACAGACTTCGAATGTTCCAATGGGTAAAGAATTTACAGCTGCATACATTACCAGGTTAAGAATCTTAAACCTTTTTTAATTCAAAGATAGAGGAATGTCCATCTGTGTGCAGAATACTACTTCTGGATTACTAGTGCTGTGCCAAATTAGGGTGATGACTTGTTTGTTTTTGCAGTTGCTTTCATACATTATTTCGTCAACAGCCTTGTTCATATTTAGCACGAGTCTCTTGTTACCAGATTGATTCAGGTGTTATGAAAAAGTTTCATAATGGATGAGTAACTGTTGACATTGAGAAGTCTTACGTTTTTAAATTTTGGACAGAAGTGATTCGTTCATTGAACTTCACTAGTCACGCAAGACTAGTCTCCCAGATCAAACCTCATAGGTAGATTTGGCACTACCACGATTGTAGCTGATAGCAACTGTAAGATTACTTTCTTTTTAGAGAAAGTCCCAAAGAGTTCGCAAAAGACACAGACATAAAGAGCTCCGCCTCGGCAGCAGCATCAGCAGCCTCGTTTCCTGGCAGACCAACATGACCAGGAACCCACATAAGCATCACACTGCCTCCAACAAGAGTGAGCCAGTGACAGTTTTCCTGGACCCATTGCGCTAAGGGATGGACAGTGTACAGTGCACACAGACTTCGAAGGGCGCTGAGAGAGTCTGGTCACATGACACAGTTGAAAACCATGTGTCGCTGGATGTACTCCGTGGCCTGATATAGGGCAAAGAACTCGGCTGTAAATACTGAGCAGTGTGCGGGAAGCTGATACCGAAAAACGATGGCACCAATAACGAAGACACACCTGACACCATGATCAATCTGAGAACCATCAGTGTTCACAAAGGTACTATCGCGAAGTTGCATCCGAAGGTCGTGAAAATGAAGGTGATAGAACGAGGCTGGAATAGTGTTCTTAGGAAGGGAATGAAGGCCAAGGTGAACACGGGCCGCCACACGAAGCCAAGGAGGTGAAGGGTTCACAACCATGGGAAAAGTAACAGGTACTTTGAAGTTAAGATACCGGTGAAAGAGCGGAAAGTGAACTCCAGGAGGTAACAGAGAAGAGAGACTTGACCCATAGTGGCAATCAAAGGTGTCAGCCAAGGAGGCGGCATAGGATGGGTGGCCACGCATGGCAGACAAACAGCATGCGTACCTGCTGAGGAGAAAGTCAGGGTGGTAGGACAGCAGTAGAACAGCAGCTTCTGGATACAGACTCAACCGGGATAGTGTAAAAGGCACTGGTGGCCAAACAGAGGCCACGATGGTGGATAGTATTGAGACGGCTTAAGACGGACGGAGGTGCATACTCTAGTTTCGAATGGTTAAGGGACCGGTATAAATGGGGGAAGGTGGTTCAATCTGCACCCCAGGAAGTACTACTGAGCACACATTGGACACTGAGGGACTGTGTAGAGCGGGCTGCCAGGTAAGACATATGGGAGGACCAAGAGAGTTTCCTGTCGAGCATGAACCCCAGTAATTTCGTAATTTCAAAAAACGGTAGAGCAACATGCCCAAGATGAGCCGCCATAAAGTCACTGAACCGTGCTTTATTTTCAAGGAATTTATTTTCTTGAGAATTTATTTTCTTGAGAATTTATTCTACTTACTAGCGATTCATCAACAACAGTAACATATTTAATCACACTATGTGAGCGTGGAAGTTGTTGCCAGGGAGTAACTGATGAAATCATAACGAAATTACTTTTTAACAAATGGTAATTTATTCACTTTAATAATGCCTAAAGCATTTTTTAAAAGAAACAGATTTAAAATTATAATCAGAAAGCACCCTCTAAATATCAAATTACAATTTATTCAGAGGCAGAAAGAAAGAAATTTTTGACTGTATGAGCTTTCGGGCTGAGAACCTTGCTGCTCCCTTTTGACACGGCCGTAGTTACGAGCGCTCGCAACAACCTCTGAAAGACTACACTTGTGCAAATCTGCAAACTAAAAGTTTTAACAATTTACACAAGCACACAAACTATGCATCCCCATAAGGAGGGATGGAAATGGTACAAAACACTAAAATTAAAATATTAACTTTGCCAGCGAAGGTGCAACTTTATTTTAATTTCTAAGAAAAGTCTTACAGTGGAAGGGTGGCAACTTTATATACTAAAATGACCATTTAAATAATAGCCCATGAAATGCAATCTTAAATAAAATTATACAAGGTTGGCCAAACAAGTTAACATGCTCTACAGTACACAGATACCGCCTCTCAAGATGACAGGCAAGATCAAAACATATTTCAGGAATTAGGCCATTACACTCCAAGTAATAAATTCGTTAACACACCGAATCTGACAGACATAACAGAGGCAGCTACTAACATACGGCAGATTGATAGGAAGATTACCGAACAACCCGAACCTCCGGTTGCTCTAAACCGCCCCTACTCCACAAGGGGAAAAATGGACCACCCAATTCATAAATAACCACCTTCCCGCAGGTGGGCAATTGGAGAAGAATGGTGGGACGTCCCCAAAAGAATGCGGCTGGTGACCTCACCAAGAAAACAAGTAGAATTTAATAAGTAAATGAAACAACATATCACCAATCACTTAAATTCTAATAAACTGCGATTTCTCGAGAACACCTGGCGCAGTACCCCCAAATTGCTCTCCCGAACTGCCCGCTGCCAGCCGCTTCAACAGACGCAGGAAGGTGCGCCGATCTCACGGCGTCGCAGCTCGCACCAGCCAGACTGATGTCTTGGGTTGACTCCTGTTGCTCTCGTGTCGACCGCGAAGCCACTACCCCTCGCTATACAGTGTGGCCCACTGGACTCTTGTGGCGACCTCACGCATGCCGACGCTCAAGGCGGACAAGTCATCTTGTGTCTCAGTGGGTGACCGATCGATCGATCGATCGATCGATCCATCCATCCATCCATCCATCCATCCATCCATCCATCCATCCACCCATCCATCCAACCGCCAATGACCATTGCCTCAGCAACTCGAGCAGACTGGCGGCCTAACGCGCAGACTCAGCGAGTGGTCGCCCGGTCAGGGCTTAGTTCCTGCATCTGAGTTCTCTTACTGGTGGAGTGGAAAGACTCATTTATCTGGCTTTAAAGATTGATCCGAACGAAAAACATACTAGCACTCCGGACGACAGAGAGATACTAACTGCCTCACAGATTCGGACGAGAGAAGCTGGGGACGAGAGACTGACCCAGACTAACCCCAGACTGACCGATTGGCGAGCTCAAAGCGCCCCTTAAATGCACATGAACAGGCAACCTCTCCCCTTTCCCACCAGAGGGAGACACCAAAGGCTGCAATTGCCACAGCGGCGCCACTGTCAGAAACGGAGGGCGACTGCTTCACACTACGTGCTGCGGTGCGCTCTTCAAAACAGCAATTTTCACTACGGCTCAGTCACAAAAACGGTTTTGTCAGTGGAAAAACGAAAGCCATTGCCGATGCTCCATGAGCGAAGACGATCGAGACATCGCTGAAGATGCCGCTCAATGAGATAAGTCTGTGGAGAACTGCAATAGACGGCAGAATCGACAACAAAAAGGGAATCCAAGATGCCTGGCGGGAAACAGGCCATTATAGGGTTAATAGCAACAGCAAAGAGCACAACGCTAAGCATGGAACCTTTGGCACACCGTTTCCTTGGATAAAGGTGTCCGAAAAGGCAGAAGCCACACGGACCTTGAAAACTTGGTCTGTTAAAAATTCTTCAAGGAAACGGGGCAGGTGGCAACGTAAGCCCCATGTGTAAAGAGAACAGAGGATACCAGTCGTCCAGCAGATGTTGTAGGCTTTCTCCAAATCGAAAACATGGCCACAGTTTGGGATTTCTGCAGAAAACCATTCATGACATCGGTGGACAAAGTGATGCAATTTACTGACCACTGCACAGTGTGGATTTCGAGCGCGCCATTCTGCAATTGACCATTACGAGACTTTAGCCACCATACCAGCGGGGCATAAATCATACTTTACATCACTTTGCAGACATCTGGTCATAGAGGTGGGGCGGTAGCTAGAAGTAAGGTGCTTGTCCTTACCGGGCTTAGGTATGGTATGACAGTGGCTTCACGCCAGTGTCTGGGATACGTGCCCTCTGCCCAGATGCTGTTGTACGTATGAAGCAGAAAGTGTTGCAACATCTGAATGTGAACAGCGTCTGGCCCTGGTGAGGAGAATCAGGATGAAGAGAAAGCATGATGTAGCTGCCTCATAGTAAAGGTGGAGTTGTAGCACACACGATTGTGAGAAGAGAAGGATATCGCCGGAGCCACCTCCATTCGTTTCTGATGGAAGAAGGCAAGTTGATAGTGGGAATCACTCGAAATTTCCTCAAAATGGCGGCCCAAGGTGTTGGAGATAGCAATAAGGTCCATGATGACATCGTTCGCTACTGTCGGCCCGGAAATTGGGGAATGGGTCTTGGTGCCAGAGAGCTGCTGGAGGTTGGCCCACGTGACAGTGGAGGAGGGGAACTGTTAAAAGAACTAGTGAATGAAATCCAGTTAGGTATTTTGACATCCAAAATAACGCAGCAGCACAGTGCACGCATCTGTTTATGATGAGTTCAGTATGCCAACATAGAATGACGGTTAAAAATGCGGAGAGCGCATCTCAGAGCGCAAGTTGCATCACGGCATGCCTCTGTCCACCAATGGACCAGGACACGGTGTTGTAAAGAGGAAGTGCGAGGAATGGAATGTTCTGCAGTGGTAAGGATAATGTTTGTAAGATGGTCCATCTGGACATCACAACTGCGGAAATCGTGTTCTTCAAAGGTCGCCATGGAGGAGCAAGGCTTTCAGATGGCCTTTGTAAACCACGATTGGGTGTGCTTGCAACTGGGGTAGGAGTCAGCAAATGGATAGCACACGGGAACTGGTCGCTCGAGTAGGTGTCAGAAAGAATAGACCACTCGAGGCGATGGGAAAGCTGGGCAGTACAGAAGGATAGGTTCAAATGCGAATAGGTGTGCGAGGAGTCAGAAAGGAATGTGGGTGCTCCTGTGTTAAAGCAGAAGAGGTTAAGTTGATTAAGAATGTCAGCCAAGAGGGCACCTCTCAGTCAGGTTCTGAAAGAACCCCAAAGGGGATGGTGCACTTTAAAGTCGCTGAGCAGCAGAAATGGGTGAGTAGCTGCACAATAAGCTGGAGGAAGTCTGCCCTGGTGACGTCAAACAATGGAGATATATAAATGGTATGAAGGAAAAACGTCAGGTGTGGAAAGAAAAAGCGAACTGCAACAGTTTGAAGACAGGTAGTCAGGGAGATGGGGGAGTCATGCTTCTCATACAGGATGACACACATAGTCAACCCATGTGATAGAATGCCAACCTCAGGGGGAAGTTCAAAACGGACTGGGAAGTAATGCGAAAGCTCAAAGCAGTTGTGAGGACGCAATTTTGTTTTCTGAAGGCAGAGTACAAGAAGACGCTCCGATTCTACAAGCAACTGTAAATCCTCTTTGTTGGATTGAAGGCCGTGAATCTTCCATTGGAGGAGAGTCATGATGAGGAAAAAAAGAAGGGGTATCACCTCGGTGGCTGCCGAGTTACAGCATGTGAAGACTCGCTGCTGCAGGGTACAGAGACCGGAGGATCCTGCTCCATGAGGTCAGGGATTTTCACCTGCCTCTTGATGACTGGATGTTTGTGTTGTCCTCATCATTTCATCATCATTCATGAATGTGGCGAGATTGGACTGAGCGAAGGTTGAGAATTTGTATGGGAGCTGGTATCTGCACAGTTGAGCACCCCACAAACCAAATGTCGTCGTCATTCATAAGGTCCACAGAAGCATTGACTTTCTTGTACTGTTGGTCTGCAGAGTCCAGCCCAGAAAACCGGTTGGTGGTGCCCTCCGGCGACACAGAGGCCGGTGGGGCGAAGGTATCACATGGCGACACTGCCGAAGGGGATCTTTGAGTTGGTGAAGGAGAAACCCGTTGCCTTTGACTTCTTTGAGCCTTTCAGGCCTCCGGTTGTGTAGTTGGTGATTTTCTCCCCTTGAAGCAAGAGTTTGATGGCACAGCTGGACGAGGGGAGAACGATGCTACCTTGACAATGGGCAATTTCACAACCACAGAGCTGAATTTGAGGTCGCATGTCTGTGTGGTCATGGCCTCCTTAGAGGGGGATGTAGCAAGAATGGTACTGTAAGTCCAGATGGGAGAACATAGTAAAAGTTCTTCACTCAGAAGTTATTGACTAGTCACAGATCCTTTTACCCAGATCTCCTGGGCATCTCGCTTATTTACATACATCGGACAATCTCGAGAGGAGGGGGTATGATTGCCATTGCAGTAGATACAGTGTGGAGGAGAAGGCAGACAATCACCCTCGTGCACATCCCTGCCACAGGTTCCACATTTGTTCAGGTGTTGACAAGACACTCGAGTGGGCACATATAATTTATTCGTGCCTACCTGTAACAACACCACCAGCTTCAGACCTCAGTGTTGATTACTACCTAAAATTACACAACTAACTCGCAGCCACCTCATTTATTAGAACTGTTATATGCTGTTTATTTGTGCATTTTGGGACGTTTGTTGAATGATCTTACCTATGAAAAGTTGTGTGGTGTGTCATTCACTCTAACAAAAGCAGGGAACATTCAACACCTGAAAAAAAGGTGAAGCACGGAAAGATATTGTTGCATTCAGTATAACTTCGTACACAGGCACATCAGCAGAGGTTGCGTTCCAAGGCATACAATTAGTCTGCTTGGCAAAGGTGGACCAACGCGTTATTAACTTGCTCATTTTATTATGCTCTCTCTCTTTAATAAAAGATTTAAATTTTTCAGAAATTGTATTCATTTTTTTGTATGTGTACATCACATCCATCAATTTTGGTCCCATTCGGATAATTCCTTCATAGTGCATCAGTCTTACAACAGCCTGCCTTGCTCTGACAAATTGGGAATCAAAGAAAAGAAGGTAATGTCTGTCAAAATGTAAGGGTATTGTTTTATACAGAAAATTGTAGCTTTCGTAGTATTTTGGACAACACGCGGCAAAGCCAAAGTTCAACATCTGACTAATAGCAGGCAACATCTTTGCCAAAGAGGTTGCACACTGCAAAAACTGTTAGTAGAACCTTTGCTTGTGAGTGGAGTGCACTCATGGGCTGAGGGGGGGCGGAGCGAGTCGGGTGGAAGGAAGGGGGGGGCGGAGCAAGGCGGAGCGGGGCGGGTGGAGGGAAGGGGGGCGTGGCGAGGCGGGCGGAGGGAGGGGGGGCGGGGCGAGTCGGGCGGAGGGAAGGGGGGGCGGGGCGAGTCGGGCGGAGGGAAGGGGGGGGCGGGGCGAGTCGGGCGGAGGGAAGGGGGGGCGGGGCGAGTCGGGCGGAGGGAAGGGGGGGGCGGGGCGAGTCGGGCGGAGGGAAGGGGGGGCGGGGCGAGTCGGGCGGAGGGAAGGGGGGGCGGGGCGAGTCGGGCGGAGGGAAGGGGGGGCGGGGCGAGTCGGGCGGAGGGAAGGGGGGGCGGGGCGAGTCGGGCGGAGGGAAGGGGGGGCGGGGCGAGTCGGGCGGAGGGAAGGGGGGGCGGGGCGAGTCGGGCGGAGGGAAGGGGGGGCGGGGCGAGTCGGGCGGAGGGAAGGGGGGGCGGGGCGAGTCGGGCGGAGGGAAGGGGGGGCGGGGCGAGTCGGGCGGAGGGAAGGGGGGGCGGGGCGAGTCGGGCGGAGGGAAGGGGGGGCGGGGCGAGTCGGGCGGAGGGAAGGGGGGGCGGGGCGAGTCGGGCGGAGGGAAGGGGGGGCGGGGCGAGTCGGACGGAGGGAAGGGGGGGCGGAGGGAAGGGGGGGCGGAGGGAAGGGGGGGCGGAGGGAAGGGGGGGCGGAGGGAAGGGGGGGCGGAGGGAAGGGGTGGCGGAGGGAAGGGGTGGCGGAGGGAAGGGGGGGCGGAGGGAAGGGGGGGCGGAGGGAAGGGGGGGCGGAGGGAAGGGGGGGCGGAGCGAGTCGGGCGGAGGGAAGGGGGGGGGCGGAGGGAAGGGGTGGCGGAGGGAAGGGGGGGCGGAGCGAGTCGGGCGGAGGGAAGGGGGGGCGGAGCGAGTCGGGCGGAGGGAAGGGGGGGCGGAGCGAGTCGGGCGGAGGGAAGGGGGGGCGGAGCGAGTCGGGCGGAGGGAAGGGGGGGCGGAGCGAGTCGGGCGGAGGGAAGGGGGGGCGGAGCGAGTCGGGCGGAGGGAAGGGGGGGCGGAGCGAGTCGGGCGGAGGGAAGGGGGGGCGGAGCGAGTCGGGCGGAGGGAAGGGGGGGCGGAGCGAGTCGGGCGGAGGGAAGGGGGGGCGGAGCGAGTCGGGCGGAGGGAAGGGGGGGCGGAGCGAGTCGGGCGGAGGGAAGGGGGGGCGGAGCGTGTCGGGCGGAGGGAAGGGGGGGCGGAGCGAGTCGGGCGGAGGGAAGGGGGGGCGGAGCGAGTCGGGCGGAGGGAAGGGGGGGCGGAGCGAGTCGGGCGGAGGGAAGGGGGGGGCGGAGCGAGTCGGGCGGAGGGAAGGGGGGGCGGAGCGAGTCGGGCGGAGGGAAGGGGGGGCGGAGCGAGTCGGGCGGAGGGAAGGGGGGGCGGAGCGAGTCGGGCGGAGGGAAGGGGGGGCGGAGCGAGTCGGGCGGAGGGAAGGGGGGGCGGAGCGAGTCGGGCGGAGGGAAGGGGGGGCGGAGCGAGTCGGGCGGAGGGAAGGGGGGGCGGAGCGAGTCGGGCGGAGGGAAGGGGGGGCGGAGCGAGTCGGGCGGAGGGAAGGGGGGGGGCGGAGCGAGTCGGGCGGAGGGAAGGGGGGGGCGGAGCGAGTCGGGCGGAGGGAAGGGGGGGGGGCGGAGCGAGTCGGGCGGAGGGAAGGGGGGGGCGGAGCGAGTCGGGCGGAGGGAAGGGGGGGCGGAGCGAGTCGGGCGGAGGGAAGGGGGGGGCGGAGCCAGTGGGGCGGAGGGAAGGGGGGGGCGGAGCGAGTCGGGCGGAGGGAAGGGGGGGGCGGAGCGAGTCGGGCGGAGGGAAGGGGGGGGCGGAGCGAGTCGGGCGGAGGGAAGGGGGGGGCGGAGCGAGTCGGGCGGAGGGAAGGTGGGGCGGAGCGAGTCGGGCGGAAGGAATTGGGGGCGGAGCGAGTCGGGCGGAAGGAAGGGGGGGGCGGAGCGAGTCGGGCGGAAGGAAGGGGAGGGGCGGAGCGAGTCGGGCGGAAGGAAGGGGAGGGGCGGAGCGAGTCGGGCGGAAGGAAGGGGAGGGGCGGAGCGAGTCGGGCGGAAGGAAGGGGGGCGGAGCGAGTCGGGCGGAAGGAAGGGGGGGGAGCGAGTCGGGTGGAAGGAAGGGTAGGGGGAGCGAGTCGGGTGGAAGGAAGAGGTGGGGGAGCGAGTCGGGTGGAAGGAAGAGGTGGGGGAGCGAGTCGGGTGGAAGGAAGAGGTGGGGGAGCGAGTCGGGTGGAAGGAAGAGGTGGGGGAGCGAGTCGGGTGGAAGGAAGAGGTGGGGGAGCGAGTCGGGTGGAGGGAAAGGGGGGAGCGAGTCGGGTGGAGGGAAAGGGGGGAGCGAGTCGGGTGGAGGGAAAGGGGGGAGCGAGTCGGGTGGAGGGAAAGGGGGGAGCGAGTCGGGTGGAGGGAAAGGGGGGGAGCGGGTCGGGTGGAGGGAAAGGGGGGGAGCGGGTCGGGTGGAGGGAAAGGGGGGGAGCGAGTCGGGTGGAGGGAAAGGGGGGAGCGAGTCGGGTGGAGGGAAAGGGGGGAGCGAGTCGGGTGGAGGGAAGGGGGGGAGAAGTTTTGACGGAGGGGGGAGAAGTGTGGAGGGAGGGGGGAGAAGTGTGGGTGGAGGGGGTGAGAGGGTGGAGGGGGGGAGAAGTGTGGGTGGAGGGGGTGAGAGGGTGGAGGGGGAGAGAAGGGTGGGTGGGTTAGACAGTGGGAGATACGTGGTGTGGAGAGGGAGAGACCGGCAGGAGAGGGGGAAGGTGCCGGGTTGTATCTTCTTATGGAGTAGGGTGTGTTTAGGCCATGTTGTGTGCCGGCAGTAATTTTCTTATATTAGTTTGCATTTATGGAGAAATATTTGTCAAATTCTTTCAAATGATTTCTAAAGGTACTTTAATAGCGCATATGCCGAGACATCCACGCGTAGTAATTAACGTGTTCAGGAATTCAGAATTTGAGATTTTTATGATAACATAACAATGTGTGGTGTACTACTTTTTCTTCAAAGACAGGTAGCATATGTGTTTGTAAGAAAGTAAAGAGAATTTGTTGAGGTTTTTCCATTATTATTAAAAATTCACTTTGTATTATTTCAAGAGTTAAAATATTTTGTCTTAGTGATGTAAGGTTTTGTTGATGCAGTTACTTTTTTTTCCATGAATCAGCATTCCTCTCTTAGGGAAAGCAAAATTATATATATGAAACTTGAAATAGTTTCTTAGAAACAGAACTTTGACAATTATTGTTGCAGCAACGAGTTTTATTAGCTCAGTAATTTTGTAGGTGTGTCTAGAGATTAAAGCATACACGGCACATTGAGTTGCTAGTAGTTTGAATTTTTATTTTTTAACTAGCATAGCAGCAGCAGCCACAGTAGTTTAGAGTTAGCAATAGCACAGCATCTTTTTGTTCCACGTACAGGTAGGTCATCCATAATTTATGCATGATTCAATTCTTTCAACAGTGACATACTTTTCAGGCAGGTCATTTTTTGTAGTTATTTATACATTTCATGTTTTTCTCGTAGTCAGCTTGCTTGTATTATTACTAACAGGGCAGTTTTCTTAAATTTAACAGAATGTTGCAGTACACAGTTTAATGTTCCATTTCTGATTAACTTTTGCACTGATCACTTTCCAGGAATTACTAAATTACTTACGAATTTAAATATGAGCTTAACTGTGTGTGTCTAATAATGAGTTTAACTTCACATTACCTCATAGATAAAATATCAGTAAATGTAACTATGTATTACCATGCAGCAAAAACTAACTAACTAGCTACTTTCAGCACTCAACCCGTGAACGTGCTTGTGGCCTGACTGCGTCTATAGTGCAACGTTTCGCTTGACACGACATTATAAGCGGTATGTGGCGAGTTCAGCGCCCTGGCTATCGTTTACCACCAGGAAAGATTCCCCCTGCTGTATTCAAAAGCAGGCTGAATGAACCAGGGGGCATCCTGGATGGACTGGAACGAAGAAAATTCCCTGCCTCCACCTGGCATTTGATACGAGATGTCTGAGCCCAAGAGTCTATCGGCACAATATCCACTGAAAAGAAAAACCTCCTGTTCGATTACTCAAACTACTCATACATGGAAATCTGTCATGTAGATATAAAGCTCAGGGACTCTCTCCATTTAGACTAGCAATGAGTGAGGTGTCACAGTAGTTAGTACACTGGGCTTGCATTTGGAAAGGTAGTTCAAACCAGCGCCCGACCATCTAAATTTAAGTTTTCTGTGATTTTCCTCAATCGCTCCAAGGAAATTCCACAATGCCTCCTTTGAAAGAGCGCAGCAGATTTTCTTCCCCATCCTTGAAGGAAACCGAGCTTTTACTCTGTCTCTAATGACATTGTTGTGGACAGGGGATCTTGGGATATTTCGTCAGCGTCTTGCCAATCCCTCCAGTCATTATGATTTAGATAAAAATTTGCAGGTATAAAAATAGAGCTATACTAATAACTTGACATTTTTAGATTAAAATAAGGTAAAGTAAATATTTGCAGAGCTTCCTCATAGCCATAACATGACAATATTACATATTTTATTGCTAATGATCAATTTCCACATTTTGCACCATTCAGATATCTTCGCAAAATAATTTTTTAATCGCATTCCATCGTCTCTTGACTTCACTAGGCGGAAACATCCGCAAACAATGTAATAAGGCTATTCAGATTGCCTCTTAAATCAGTTATACTGATAGGACAGAGGAAAAGTTGCATTATACGTTCTTGACGATCAATCGATATAATTTAGGTTCCAACCAATGAGTTTCCATTAGTTATTACGAGCTGGCAGGAAGCTCGCATCCAGTGGAGACGGTTTTCTGCAGCTATGTAATTCGAGTTGAAACCACTTGTGGAGAGCAGTTTCAAAAGCCTTTTTGGAATCTAAGAATATGGCAACATCTTGAGACGTCATGTCCACAGCTCTTGACTGCGTCGTGGTGTTTTGTACATTACCAAACTTTTTAAATCATTCATAATTTCAGATTCGATGTCGAAAGGACCAGAAGAGATCGAATATAAACTGTTAATATGGAGCAGTGGGGGTTCACGGCCAGTAAAAGGACGAACAACAGACCGAAACCATTGTGATGTGGCTCTCAAAAACTGCACGTGCCTCAAATTCAGTTACTATACATGACCTGATATTGTTTCGTGAGACGTGGGACGAGGTACTTGGAGAAAGCAGGAAAGGTGTGGACAGGACCTAATCAGTCACCGTTGGTTGCACAGAAAACACATACGCTCTTTTTTTTTTTAAAAAAATAAACTCTCAACAATCTTATTAAAAGATTTTACTACACTGATGACCGAAAGCCTTATTAGAAGAATTGCAAGTGATTGTCAGCTGACGGTCTGATTAAGAAGGTTCAAAATTATTCGTCGGCTGAAGGCCAAAAGCAATTTAAAGAATACACAACTGCTGAAGGCCTCAATTACCACTAAGGTTGACAATTACATGTTAAAAATACCAAAAACCCTTTTAACAATGTTAATAACTGTCACAAGTTAGAGTGACGGCTGAAGGCCTTATCAGGACAGAACTAAAACTGTTGGCTGAAAGCCACAAGCAATGTTGCAAATAATTAATGGCCGAAGGGCAGCAGCAGTTTCCAAATACACAACGGCTGAACGCCTGAATTACAAGTGAGGCAGGCAGTTACACATTAACAAATACCAAGATATTTTCTTCTTAACAATCAAACAGTAACAAGCTATAGTAACGGCTGAAGACCTTACTAAGAAAAGTTATTGGTCGGCTGAAGGCCACAAACAATGTTACACACAATCAACGGCTCAAGGTCTGATTAAGAAGGTTGAAAATTATTCGTGGGCTGAAGTCCAACCCTTGTGTATTCTGAAATTGCTTGTGAAGGCTGAACTACAAATAAGGTGGACAATTACTCTGTAAAAATACTAAAATACTTTCTAATAATCTTAATAACTTGTAACAAGCTATAGTGACGGCTGAAGGCCTCACTAAAACAGGATTAAAAATTATTTGTCGGCTGAAGGCCACAAGTCGTGTTACAAACTATTAACGGCTGAAAGTTGGAATTACAGGTGGGGAAGGGAATAACATGTTAAAACATAGGGTTAATTTTATACAATTATGACAAATTGTCCAAATAAGACGGAGTGGTACACTGTGCTCGCTGGATCGACCTGAGGAAGGTGACTACAGCTGTGTAAGCGGTGAGACAGGCAGCCAAGAGTTGTACTCACATAACAGGATGGCAACTCTCACTAGGGGTAACTTAGGCGGAGTGGTTAGTCGGTTGGTCGGCACTTAACGTCCGATCACCGGTGCGACGATGGAATATTTTTAAGTAAGGGCGAAGAGACGGACAGCAACCACATCTTCAGAAACACACCCAACGCAGAAGGAAACACTAGAACCAAGGTAGACCTCCTAAAAACATGTGCACAGTACAATTCAAGAGGCTGTCGATCTACAAGCCGTGTCGGACAGCATCAACACGACGACGAAAGGTACACTGCTGGGAAAGTATGCTGTTGTGTACATAGTTCCGCGTAGTCAGTGCGTACACAACTTTCCCACTAGAGCGCGCCCCGCTAAGCACAACAGTGCAGGCGCAGCGCTCGTCCATCTCCGCACTACGAGATGGCACTGTCTTAGAGACGGACCAAATTCTGCTTCAGCCGATCCGCGTATTAATATGTAACGCAGCCAATGAGATTGCTGCTAACGTAGAACCTTTTCTCCTCGCGGATCACACTCGTGCAGTGATACCTGAACGCTCGAGGTATTATAACGAGTGTACAGACCTCCGATTAGTCAGTCTGCATTAATCTGCATTAATCTGCATTAATCTGTAGTCAAGTTTCAGTCTGCGCCTAATAAGATTATCATATTCCTGTACATAGCCATGAAGAGAAATGTATAGACACTTTGTCAAGTATCAGAGATATGTGAGAATAAGATTAACGTACCAAGACCAAAGGAACTTCAGATTGTCAATTGTAAATAGCATCCAGAATCAAGTTAAGTAAGGTTCATGATTATTATTATTTTAATAAATGTGTGTGAAAATTAATGAAGTTCTGTTTAAAGTTGGTCACCGACAATCTGCTACTCTAAGCGTGCAAGTGGCATTTGTATCGTCTGACCTAACGGCAGAAGATAAACACACCACGATAAGACAACGAGACATATTGCTGACACTCACCTACTTCGTTAGAGCGACAAGTCAAATAATCTGATGGTGTGTGTACCGAAGGTCTTACAGTACGCACACCACATATGCTAACCTCCAGGACAGGTAACTGGGGCGTTAGCGGCCACAAGGCAGAAAATACCGCTGGTTGCACTTCACTAATAAGAATAATACTAAATCCAAACTGACATCAAGGAGTAGAAGTCGGCTAATAGCTTCCACTAACCTGACATACTCTACTTGTTGCAGTTGGACTCACTGACCCTGGGAGCAGCGAGATCCCAAACAGTGGAGGTTTCAGTACTGGACATGGTTCACGCAATTTTGACGACCGAACCCAGGACGTTTGGGTACAGCCCTCGGTCCGACTGCCTGCACGCCACCAGTGGTCCCGGCCTGCCCCTGCACTGCAGACCACCTCGCTGCTCCATCTGAAGCCAAACTACTGTCCGTTCGCCACTCTCCACTCCACACCAGTACGCAGGCAGCATTAAAATAACTGCTCATTCAAAACCACAAGATACACACGGATCCGGGAAAACAATTCCACCAACATTACCACAATACCAAAACCAGTCGCTGTGAAACAACATGGACGAATTATAAGTCGGCACAATCGCAGAAAAGCCAGAAGCGGTCTGAAGACCAAATGCACGTCATCCCACCGAACGACCAACCAACAGTCGTCCCACTCAAGTCAGACACAGGAAAGATACCAGTATAAATATTTGACGGTCTGTCTGTCTGTCTGTCCACCCATCGAAGTGACCTCATGGCAATAAGTTGTCAGACAGACAGACTGTTGTGGCGTAGCAAGACAGCCACGCCACGGAAGTAGCCGGAAGGCACGCGTTTAGCTCACGCAGGCAAGAGATAGGTCTGTAACAGGATACGTAATGAATGCTATAAAGAAAAGTACATAGCTGCTGGAATACTTAACTTTAATCCATCCTTGTGGTACATCGCTATTGACGATATACGTGAGACTCCATAGATGCATGCAATAAACTACTAATGGCGCCTTGCTAGGTCGTAGCCATTGACTTAGCTGAAGGCTATTCTAACTATCTGCTCTGCAAATGAGCGAGGCTTCGTCAGTGTGCATCGCTAGCTACGTCGTCCGTACAACTGGGCGAGTGCTAGTACGTCTCTCTAGACCAGCCGTGTGGTGGCGCTCGGTCTGCTATCACTGAAAGTGGCGACACGCGGGTCCGACATGTACTAATGGACCGCGGCCGATTTAAAGCTACCACCTAGCAAGTGTGGTGTCTGGCGGTGACACCACACACACACACACACACACACACACACACACACACACACACACACACACACACACGGTGAAAGTTGCACTACTCGAATATCACGGTCCATTCAACTAAAACTCGCTGAATCCTATCCTCTCGCGACCACATCCTTCCGTTGGACAGTGCATGTGTGTCGCCAATGGTCGGGCGAGTACTGGCTGTCCAGACCTCACTGCTGCTCCGTTCCAACTCAACTGCCCTCGACACACGACGACCCGGAAATACTAGAGGCCGCACCACAGTACGCGCTATCGATAAGCGCTGCTGCTGCCACTCACGGACAGACAAGGCGATTAAACGTAGTGGCGCCAGTAAACACACTAAGAAAACGAGACGACACTTTCGCTATTACAAGATGCCAAGCCATGAATGGCATCAATGCGAGCCACACACGGGTCATTTTGAATACACTCCTCGAAATTATAAAGGCAGCAGAGTTCAATAAAACGAGCGAAAAACTATCTACAACTTGTACAGGAGCAGTGAGAATAGTTGAACGACTTGAAAGTGAAGTAGTGGTTGCGAAGAGTCCAATTTGCACACTGACCTCGTAGTAAAGGAAACCAAGGAGATATTTATAAAGAGAATTGAAATTTTATATGTTCTCGCTGAATTTTAGTGTTATCCTGCTACGTTGCAATGCCATCAGAAAATTCAAATGACTTGTATGATCAGTTTACCAGAGTGATTAGTGTAAGATGCTGGTATATTACAACTATCTGGCGGACCGGCACTCCAACCTGTGACCTTCAGCTTCCGCAGGGAAGTGTTGTGCCTGTTGAGGTATCTCAGCACGACTAACGACGGGGTTTCACAGCTACACTTTCGCCTGTAGTCTCCTCCAATTTAGCAAAATAAAATGGAGGTGGTTTTGAAAAGAGCTTATAAGAGGAGAATCAGGTGTAGTAAGACAGGTGTAATGGAACGTGAAAGGACTAAATCGGACGATGCTGACAGAACCAGCTTAGGAAATGAGGTCCAAAAATCCTACTACTCTGACAGTAAAAGAATGGCGACGGTCGAAATACACAGAATTTAAAATCCCGACTGGCAATTGCAAGTAAAGAGTTTCTGAAAAACAGAAACTTACATTGCATATCAAAAATGTAGGAGTAGGAAATTATATGGAGGTTTTTGTCTGTTACATATCCAGACCGGAACATGTCAGAAATGACAGAATACCGAAAAATTACAGGAGAAAAAGTCACTATTCTCGATGCCATGCACTGATAAGCGAAAACATTATCGCTACTGTCCATAGCGAAGTAGGATGCCGCCTGGGGTCATTGCGGGGACGTGACGCGGTAACAAATGTAAGCGTAGCAGACACGAATGTGGGATCACCCTAGCGAAGACACTGGCTGCAGCTGGGGAAATCCATTGAGATAAGCGACTTTGACAAAGGGAAGATTATCAAAATGCAGAGCCTTGTAGAAGTGATCGCATTACCAACATGTTTTCAAATGGTTGCAGTGCGGAATTGGACGTTTCCAGGCATGGATTCTAATTCAAAATATTATCTACTCACCTCCCTCCACAAATCCTAAACGTCTGTAACGAGAATTTCCGCGTACCCTGTACACGCAGGGTGAATCACCTGAAACTTGCAAGGAAAGTAGTTTTCATGTCGGTTTTTAAAGAATGGATTGGTAGTCAAGGACTCGTATTTGTAGGCAGTAAACAAATTCTAATAATACTTAAAAAGTACACTCATGCTCATATATTAAGGTTAATGCTGATACATGGTGAAACAACGCTCTGGTGGCCGGTTTGTGGGTTTAAATCACCTTGGAGTATGACAATGATGTGCATTTGACCTGCGGTCGTCGCTCGGTGGCGCTGGCAGTAGTTCACATATGCACAGGTGTGTTGGTGCATGTCAGAGTACGGTGCAGCGAGTAAGTGTGCAGACGTTTTCAGACTCTCTCATTGTGACTGTGTGTTGAAAATGGCTCAAAGAACACGCATTGATGACTTTATGAGGGGTAGAATACTAGGGCGACTGGAGGCTGGTCAAACACAGCAGGTCGTAACACGGGCCCTCCGTGTGCCACAAAGTGTGAGCTCAAGATTATGGCAACGAGTCCAGCAGACAGGAAACGTGTCCAGGCGCTACAATACGGGACGTCCACAGTATTCAACACCACAAGAAGACCGATATCTCACCACGAGTGCGCGCAGATGGCCACGGAGTATTGCAGGTAGCTTTGCTCGGGACCTTACCGCAGCCACTGGAACAGTATACAGAAGACTGAACAGACAAGCTTTATTCGCCCGGAGACCTGCGAGGTGCATTCCACTGACCCCTGGTCACAGGAGAGCCCGTAAAGTCTGGTGTCAAGAACAAAGTACATGGGCATTGGAACAGTGGTTCCAGGTTATGTTCACAGACGAGTCCAGGTATAGTCTGGTGATTCTCGCCGGGTTTTCATCTGGCGTGAGCCAGGAACCAGGAAGCAGATACCAACCCCTTAATGTCATTGAAAGGGACCTGTATGGATGTCGTGGTTTGAGGGTGTGTGTGGTGGGATTATGATTGGTGCACGTACACCCTTGCATGTCTTAGACAGAGGAACTGTAATAGGTCAGGTGTATGGGGACGTTGTTTTGCACCAGTATGTCCTTTTCAGGGGTGCAGTGGGTCCCACCTTCCTGCTGATGGGTGATAACGCACAGACTCATCAAGCTGCCATCGTGGAGGAGTACCTTGAAACAGAAGATATCAGACGAATGGAGTGGCCTGCCTGTTCTCCAAACCTAAACCCCATCGAGCACGTCTGGGATGCTCTCGGGCGACATATCGCTGCACGTTTTGAAACCCCTAGGACACTTCAGGATCTCCAACAGGCACTGGTGGTATCCCAGCAGCTGCTCGACTACCTGATCGAGAGTATGCCAACACATTGTGCGGGCTGTGTACGTGTGCATGGTGATCACATCCCTTATTGATGTCGGGGTACATGAGCAGGAAACAGTGGCGTTTTGCAGCACATGTGTTTCGGGACGGTTTTCTCAACTTATCACCAATGCTGTGGGCTTCCGGATCTGTGTCGTATGTGTTCCCTATGTGCCTACCGTATTAGTGCCAGTTTTGTGTAGTGCCACGTTGTGTGGCATCACATTCTGCAATTATCCTTAACTTATGAGAATGAGTGTATATGTTTGCAAAATAAATACACTTTCTTAAATGGAGCAGTGCTTACTGACATTTACAGACTCCAAAATACAATATCTCCTAAATGATTAGCACTAGAATTCTGCAAGAAATACCAGTGACATTCTAATTTACCCTGCTTGAAGCTTCCACACTGACACTTGTTTGTGCCATTAAACCTGCGTGGTTGCTAGGTATGACGTTAATGTGTTTGCTTACAGTGTGCTTGTGTGTTTCTTGGGTACAGTATGACTTGGTAATCAGTGTGTAACAGTCCAAGCAGTGGGTCGTGAGTAAACGATGGGATTTACCAATGCAGAAAAAGCAGACAAGCTCATGGTGTGCAGAGTGTGTAGGAAGCAACATAGTTCTTTTTTGTACGGTGTATGCGGCAACACATCCCAATAGACGTCAATCATCTCGAGTTATTTGTCAACATCTTCAATCAGTTACGTGGAAGTGGTTACGTAACTCCTACACAACATAACAGAAGGAAATAAGTGACGACAGAAGAGGGGGAAATGATTGTTCTTGCTGCTGTTAATCCTCACGTTAGGTCCCGCGCAACCGCATGAGGAAGTGCTGTGAGTCACGCAAGTGCCTTACGTATTCTCCATCAACATAGGAATGGGACCTCTCCATCAAGAACTGCATCGAAACGATTATGAGAAGGATGTTAACTTTTGTACATGTGCATAAGGTAGGATGCTCTAGATGTATCAAGTATTTTCTTTATTGATGAAGCCACATCTACCAATCGTGACCATGTAAACAGCCGAAACATGCAGTGCTGATCTATTGACAACTCCCACTGGCTTCGTTATTTGGAACTTCAGCGCTCATGGAGTTTGAATATGTTGAGTAGGATAGTGAACCATCAGCTTATAGGCCCATTTTTCATAGATGGAACACGCACAAGTATCACATCCTCCTAACAGACCGTCTTCCACAGACGCTAGAAGACGTTCCTGTGCAGACTAGGAGGAACCTGTAGTACCAACATGATGGCTGTCTAGCGCATAGCGCACGAAGTATTACAGCACGCCTTCAAAAACTGTTCCCAAATTGTTGGGTTGATGCAGAGGATCTGTAACTTGGCTGGCCCATTCCCCAGATGTGACTGTTGTAGACTTTTTTTGCAGAGAAAGCTGAAAGACGCTGTGTACCACGACATACCAACTACCCCCGACCATACGCTAGGAAGCGTGTATTTCTGTTGCCAGTGGTCATTTTGGACACAGCCTGCGATGATCAGTTTCCTGGTTACTGGTCAGACTACATGTAACTAGTGTATGCAGCTGTTCTCCAACGTGCTACAATAGGTATTGAACAAATGTCGGTGTGGAAACTTTTCAAAATAAACTATCTCGTACACGACTCGCACTAAAATCCTGCAACAAACTACTTTCAGTATGAGGCATTATTTTACACGAAAAATACACGTCATAAGTATTACTACAGTCTGTTGATTGGCTAACAATACGAGCTCATATATATATACCGGGTGATCAAAGAGTCAGTATAAATTTGAAAACTTAATAAACCACGGAATAATGTAGATAGAGAGGTAAAAATTGACACACACATGCTTGGAATGACATGGGGTTTTATTAGGGGAAAAAAAAGTTCACAAACTGTCCGACAGATGCGCGTCGTTTGGTGATGATCGTATGCTCAGATGCCACTGTCGTCATGCTTGGCCTACCAGGTCCCCAGACCTCAGTCCGTGCTATTATTGGCTTTGGGGTTGCCTGAAGTCGCAAGGGGTATCGTGATCGACCGACATCTCTAGGGATGCTGAAAGATAACATCCGACGCCAATGCCTCACCATAGCTCCGGACATGCTTTACAGTGCTGTTCACAACATTCTTCCTCGACTACAGCTATTGTTGAGGAATGATGGTGGACATATTGAGCATTTCCTGCAAAGAACATCATCTTTGGTTTGTCTTACTTTGTTATGCTAATTATTGCTATTCTGATCAGATGAAGCGCCATCTGTCGGACATTTTTTGAACGTTTGTAGTTTTTGGTTCTAATAAAACCCCGTGTCATTCCAAGCATGTGTGTCAATTTGTACCTCTCTATCTACATTATTCCGTGATTTATTCAGTTTTCAAATTTATACTGACTTTCTGATCACCCTATATATATATATATATATATATATATATATATATATATATATATATATATATATATATATATATATATATATATATGTGTGTGTGTGTGTGTGTGTGTGTGTGTGTGTGTGTGTGTGTCAAAGATATGTTAGTTAAGTTAGAGGATGTGCAAAAAAGTTTGTAGATAATAATACTGAAATCTGCTCACTTTGTTTACAATATATAATAGAACATCACGCCTTTCTGAGCGTTCTTCGAAAATCTGCATCTCGTTAATGTCAACGTGTTTTTAACAGCCTTTCTCGATAACCGTTACCTTTCGCGCTGCTCTGTGTATGTACCGTAAACACTGCAGCAGAAAAAAATTTCAATTAGAGATAAGTGTCAGAGCGACCTCACCTGTGTCCTTTCTGCCTGCCCACGCCTCGCTACGCTGAATGAGATTCACATATCTCCCATCATCTTTCCCTCTTCCTCTGCGTTTTGTAACTCTGTGGGAGGCCGGGTTTTTCAGAGTAAAGAGACGACGGCTGATGTGCGAGAGATAAGAACAGAGCTGACGCTCGCACTGACCGCTGGCTCCCCCCCCCCCCCCCCCCCTCTCTCTCTCTCTCTCTCTCTCTCTCTCTCTCTCTCTCTCTCCCCCCCCCCCTTCCTCCCTCCCCCGCCCCCTATCTACGTGTGTGGCGGAATGCGTTGGACAGGCTGATGGCAGCTCGGAAGGGACCATGCTGCACTAGTTTTATTTTTTCATCGGAGGAAATCCCACTGTTTACCACTCGCTTGTCTATTTATTGTAACGAATTTCCCAACTGTGGCTCTCTTCGTCCCTTGGGACAGCATGCTAACACATGTAACTTTGCTCTCCACAGTGCGCTATCTGCCATCAGCTTGATTCCTTATGTCGTTGCGAGTGGTTCCCTGGTCCGCAGCTCGTGCTCGTGCGGTAGCGTTCTGGCTTCCCACGCCCGGGTTCGATTTCCGGCGGGGTCGGGGATTTTCTCTGCCTCGTGATGACTGGGTGTTGTGTGATGTCCTTAGGTTAATTAGGTTTAAGTAGTTCTAAGTTCTAGGGGACTGATGACCATAGATGTTAAGTCCCATAGTGCTCAGAGCCATTTGAACCATTTTTTAACCAAACGAATCTGACGCGATAATTCCATTAGTTCGATTGTTAGAAAGATAAAATGCAGTTCACATATGTTGTTGTTCTCCTCTTCAGTCCAGAGGAGGGGTTTGATAGAGCTGTCGGTGCTAGTCTGCCCTGTGCAAGCCTCGTCAGCTCTCCACAAATACTGTAACCTACGTCCGTTCGTATCTATTTACAGAATTCCTCCCTTCATGCCGTGGTGGTCTTCTACAATTCCTCCTACTCCTCCCCCACTCCCAATTTTCCACCATTAGCAAACTGATCCCTCAACAGTGTTCAACCAACCGATACCATCTTTCAGCCAGGGTTCGATGTTTTTTATTTTCCCCATTTCGGTTCAGTATATCATTAGTTGTTCGAATTACACATCTAATCTTCTACATTTTACTGTAGCACCACATTTCAAAAGCATTCATTCTCCTCTTGTCGGTACAAAGTTCCACTCGATGCAAATACCTTCGGGAAAGACTTCTTAACATTTAAATACGCATTCCACGTTGAGAAGCATATCTCTCTCTCTCTCTCTCTCTCTCTCTCCGTGCGCGAGCGTGTGCGCGAGCGCGTGCGCGTGTTTTACACCTTATCTGCTTCGGCTGTCACCAATTTTTTTGCTCCCCAAGTAGCAACACTGGCCTACTATGTTTAGTGTCTTGGTTCCTAATCTAATTCCCACAGCATCGCCTTCTTTCATTCCATTACCCTTAATTTACATTTGATGATGTTCATATTTTAACCTCGTTTCAAGATGCTGTCCATTTCACTCAACCGCTCTTACAATTCTTTGCCGTCTCCGATACAAATATTTGAGGTATGACGATGTCCCCAATCATCGTTTTCCTTTTTTATGCCCTTCGACTCCTATAGCTGCAGTCTCCTTTCTGTATAAATACTAAAACTTTCACTCGCTGAATTTTATCTCTGTTACGTTCAGAATTTCAATATATGTCAGTTAACATTGCCAAAAGCTTTGTTTAATTTTACAATTGGTTCTCCGACCTTTCTCAAATAAGCACTGCCTCGCGTGTCCCTGCATTTCTTTGGAAAACAAACTGATCTTTCACGAGCTTATCTTTTACCAGTTCGTTTTTCTGTAAATGATTCGTATGAGTAACTTGCAAAAATTATTTATTAAACTTACGGTTTCACATGTATTGGCACTTGCTTTTGTTTGGAGTAGGTGGTATTACATTCATTTTGAAGTCTGAGGCTATATCGTTTATCTCATTTTCCCACATGGTAGTGTAAGACGTATGTCATGACTTGGCACGCCAATGATCTCAATAATTCTAAAAGAATATCACCACCTTCAGGGGATCTATTTTAATCTGGATCTTTTAGAGCTCTATCAAATTCTTCTTGCAGTGCCACATGTCCTCTCTCATCTTCATTTACTTCTTTTTCTGCTTCAATAATACTGTTTTCGAGTTCATTACCGTTGTACAGACATTTATATATTCCTTCCACATTTCAGCTTTCCCTTATTTGCTTGGTACCGGCTTTAGATATTTATGCAACTGCTTCTTTAATCATGAAAGGTCTGTTTAATTTTCGTTAATCATCTATTCTTCTACAATCTGGCATTTGTCCTCTAGACATTCGTGCTAGGCTGCTGTGCATTTTGCGTTAATCTCATTTCTTAGAGGTCTGTTTTGTTTGTTGTATTTGTAATTGTTGTTCTTTCGTTGTTTTAATTCAATTTCTCGTGTGTTATCCAAGGATTTCTACTGAGCCCCATTCGTTTGCGTGTTTGATCCTCTGCTTCGTTCACTATTCATCTCTCAAACCCACTCATTCGACTTCTATCGCATTTCTTTCCCTTTTCTCCGTCACTAGTTGCATAATGCTCCCTATGAATTTCTCAACTACCAATAATTCTTTGAATTTATCAGATCTGCTTAATTTCCTACTTTTCTCTAATTCCCCCATTTTTGATCTACAATTCGTAACCAATAAATTTTAGAGTTTAGGTAGTCCCCCGGAATTATTTGCAGTTTTAAATTTAGTTTCGAAATCTTGCAGTGTCTCCAAGTCTCTTGGTTTAGGAATCTTAAAGAAGATTGTACGCGTAGAAATGTTAGCACTGATTTTCCACACAGCATTTCAAACAGGCTGTTTCCTCTTTCGTTTATTTACTTCAACCCAGGTTTTCATACCATTTTTCCTTCTGTTCCTTTCTTTGCCATCCAGTCACCCATTACAATGCACTTTTCACCTTCCTTAACTTTGTAAATGATGTCTTATATCTGCTCACACACTGTTTCAGTCTATCTATGTATGTACTGATCTGCTAGAACCTTTTGACTACCTTCTTAATACCGCGTGGGTCCTCTTAAGGTACGAAAAACGACAGCAATTCTGCTTGGCATGGATTCTATAAACCTCTGAAAGGTTTCCTGTAGTAAGCAACACCACGTATGTACGTACAACTAACACAGTAACCGTAAATTACGAGGCGGTGTTTTGAGGGCGCAGAATTGGAGTGCAATAGTGTCGCACATGAATTCCGTTGGGTTAAGACCAGGAAAGGAATTCGTGGCGGGCCGCATCAAACCAGTCAGTAGACTGATGACAAAAAAGAAAAAAAAAAGACCAGGCCGGTTTAATGAGAAAGACATTAAAGTGAGTTCACTATCATGCTCATCAAATCACTGTAGCATAATTCTGGAATTGTGTCACTGGCATTTATCGTTATTGAAGACGCTATTGCCATAGGGAAAGACATCGCCGCGCGGGATTAGCCGAGCGGTCTCAGGCGCAGCAGCCATGGACTATGCTGCTGGTCCCGGTGGAGGTTCGAGTCCTCCCTCGGGCATGGGTGTGTGTGTTTGGCCTTAGGATAATTCAGGTTAAGTAGTGTGTAAGCTTAGGGACTGATGACCTTAGCAGTTAAGTCCCATAAGATTTCGCACATATTTGAACATTTTTTGCGAAGACATCAAACATGGTCCACAATAATGTTCATGTGGTCCACTGCTCTGATGGTGGCTTCCATTACTACAGCAGGTTGCGTGGAAACCAGATCTGTAGGATGCTGCCCACTCGTCTCTTATAGGGTGCCTAGGAAGCTGTTTTCTCGGATAGCTAGACAACGTACAAGCAAATCATATTAAAGGAGTTTATTACAGTAATTGCACATACAATACTTGCGTATGCACATGGTGGTGTCGCAAGCAATTGGCGACATGCAAATAATGAGAGTCCTTCGAAATATACAACTTCCATGTAATCTAATCAAACAAGTCCATAAGTCACTGTTAGCGTTGATATCACTGCCTCCCTTCTGCTTCTAGTGCCTCCACGGCTAGAGGGGGGCGTCGCTTTTATTCTCTTCGTGTAGCTGGTCAACAAAAGCCGAAATGTTTTTCCAGATTTCCCTCACAGTCAGTCCTAGTAGAAATCGGCACAAGTATTCCATTGATAACCTCAATTCCTCAACCCAGATGGAACCTCAAAAAGCAGATTGGAAAGCTTACTCTGAAAACCAACGCCTGGGAGGGATCCCTCCATCTGCTGATAGCTATAAAAAGATTTGTGGGAGTAGTCATCAGTACAGCAAAAAAGCACATACCTAGAGAATAACTGAGCGAGGTGGAGCAGTGGACTCGCATTCGGGAGGACGACGGTTTAATCCCGTGTCCGGCCATCCTGATTTAGGTTTTCCGTGATTTTCCTAAATCGCTCCAGGCAAATGCTGGGATGGTTTCTTTGAAAGGGCACGGCCGGCTCCCTTCCCCATCCTTACCCAATCCGATGAGACCGATGACCTCGCTGTTTGGTCTGTTCCCACAAGCAACCCAACCTAGAGAATACCGCAAAGAATATATTCCAGGCTTGGACGAGAAATGTGAGGAACTGTATAATAACTACCAAAGCAGCGGAGACAGAGAAATAATAGATGAACTCAAACACAGCCTTCATACTGCACGACGACAGAACTGGATGGAAACTACTCAGGTTATTGACTAGAGTATCCACCAGAAAAGCATGGTCCCTGCTTCGGAAACTAGGAGGAGCTAGCTGTTTAACTCGAGAAGAAAACCCCACAACACCTATCTAAATTGCTTTGCACATTGTTAAAACACCTACAGGGGCAAACCACAGAGAGACAATAATACGAACTAAACGTGAACTTAGAAAGCTGAAAGAAACAGCCAGTGTTGACACTAAATATTCATGAGACATCACCCTCCGAAGAGATCTCGGCAGCAATAAAGCACACAAAATCAGGTAAAATCCCCAGCGCAGATGACATCCTCCCAGAGTTTCTTATCAAGTCTGGCAAATACACGAAAATATGGTTAGCAAAGTTCTCCACATCGCTACTGCAGAAGGGAAACGTACCCCAAGAACTTAAAAGTGCCAAGATAATCGTCCTCCTAAAGTCAGGTAAACCGGGAAATCTTCCGCAAAACTACCGGCGCGTAGCACTCCTTAGCATGGTGTACAAACTTCTGTAACGAGTACTGCTTAACAGGATTGGTCAGACAATACTCACGGACATCCCAGTAGAACAAGCCGGCTTCGTCGCAATCGAAGCTGTGCAGACCAAGTCCTGGCTCTTACAACACATATTGAAATGGGATTCCAAAATAAATTAAAAACATCTGTGGCCTTTATTGACTTATCAGCAGCCTATGAGACGGTCTGGAGACAAGGGCTGCTCTATGAACTGATGAAAATAATTACCTGTCAAAAAAGTGATAAAGGTTATTGGTAAAATGACAAGTAACAGAGTTTTCCAGGTCGTTATGGGAAAAAACGTCATTAGCCAGAAATTCCTTCAAAATGGCTTACCTCAAGCCTGGGTATTATTAGCTCCACTGCTTTTCAGCCTATACATTGCTGACATGCCACAAACAGCTTGTAGGAAATTTGGCTACACTGGGCCATTGTAACAAGGCACACCGATTTTGATACAATGGAAGAAACCTTGACATCCCATCTGTCTGCCCTGGTAGCATACATCCGTAAATGGAGGCTTATGCCTAAAGCCACGAAGACAGAAGTAACTTGCTTCCACCTCAATAACAGAGAAGCCGACAGACCTCTGGAAGTGTACCTCGACGACACGCGCCTCAACTACAAAAAAAATGTTGAAATGTGTGTGAAATCTTATGGCACTTAACTGCTAAGGTCGTCAGTCCCTAAGCTTACACACTACTTAACCTAAATTACAAACACACACACACACACACACACACACACACACACACACACACACACACACACACACACACACACACACACACACACACCGCTACGGTCGCAGGTCTGAATCCTGCCTCGGGCATGGATGTGTGTGATGTCCTTCGCTTAGTTATGTTTAATTAGTTCTAAGTTCTAGGGGAGTGATGACCTCAGCTGTTAAGTCTCATAGTGCTCAGCCATTTGAACCATTTTTTTTTTTTTTTTTTTTTTTTTGAAAACTGCACGACTTATCGTGTGTTCGAGGATTTCTGTTGTGAGTATCTTCAACACATGGAAGATCAATGTGAAAAGACTCAGCATACAGGAAAGTCAAAGCAACCTTTGGTGACATTAAAAGCAACGGTGGTAACATTAAGAGTGCAACGGGAATTCCACTGTTAAATGCAGAGGAGAGAGCAGACAGGTGGAAAGAATACATTGAAAGCCTCTATGAGGGTGAAGATTTGTCTGATGTGATAGAAGCAGAAACAGGAGTCGATTTAGAAGAGATAGGGGATCCAGTATTAGAATCGGAATTTAAAAGAGCTTTGGAGGACTTACGGTCAAATAAAGCAGAAGGGATTGATAACATTCCATCAGAATTTCTAGAATCATTGGGGAAGTGGCAACAAAACATATATTCTACACACCAACGTGAATAGTCGAGTCTGGCGACATACCATCTGACTTTCGGAAAAGCATCATCCACACAATTCCAAAGACGGCAAGAGCTGACAAGTGTGAGAATTATCGCACAATCAGCTTAACAGCTCATGCATCGAAGCTGCTTACAAGAATAATATACAGAAGAATGGAAAAGAAAATTGAGAATGCGCTAGGTGACGATCAGTTTGGCTTTAGGAAAAGTAAAGGGACGAGAGAGGCAATTCTGACGTTACGGCTAATAATGGAAGCAAGGCTAAAGAAAAATCAAGACCCTTTCATAGGATTTGTCGACCCGGAAAAAGCGTTCGACAATATAAAATGGTGCAAGCTGTTAGAGATTCTGAAAAAAGTAGGGGTACGCTATCGGGAGAGACGGGTCATATACAATATGTACAACAACCAAGATGGAATAATAAGAGTGGACGATCAAGAACGAAGTGCTCGTATTAAGAAGGGTGTAAGTCAAGTCTGTAGCCTTTCGCCCCTACTCTTTTTGTACAGCGAGGAAGCAATGATGGAAATAAAAGAAAGGTTCAGGAGTGGAATTAAAATACAAGGTGAAAAGATATCAATGATACGATTCGCTGATGACATTGCTATCCTGAGTGAAAGCGAAGAAGAATTAAATGATCTGCTGAACGGAATGAACAGTCTAATGAGTACACAGTATGGTTTGAGAGTAAATCGGAGAAAGACGAAGGTAATGAGAAGTAGTAGAAATGAGAACAGCGAGAAACTTAACATCAGGATTGACGGTCACGAAGTCAATGAAGTTAAGGAATTCTGCTACCTAGGCAGTAAAATAACCAATGACGGACGGAGCAAGGAGGACATCAAAAGCAGACTCGCTATGGCAAAAAAGGCATTTCTGGTCAAGAGAAGTCTACTAATACCAAATACCGGCCTTAATTTGAGGAAGAAATTTATGAGGATGTACGTCTGGAGTACAGCATTGTATAGTAGTGAAACATGGACTGTGGGAAAACCGGAACAGAAGAGAATCGAAGCATCTGAGATGTGGTGCTATAGACGAATGTTGAAAATTAGGTGGACTGATAAGGTAAGGAATGAGGAGGTTCTACGCAGAATCGGAGAGGAAAGGAATATGTGGAAAACACTGATAAGGAGAAGGGACAGGATGATAGGACATCTGCTAAGACATAAGGGAATGACTTCCATGGTACTAGAGGGAGCTGTAGAGGGCAAAAACTGTAGAGGAAGACAGAGATTGGAATATGTCAAGCAAATAATTGAGGACGTAGGTTGCAAGTGCTACTCTGAGATGGTTAGCACAGGAAAGGAATTCGTGGCGGGCCGCATCAAACCAGTCAGTAGGCTGAAAGGAAAAAAAAAAGAAGAAGAAGAAGAAGAAGATTGAAAAGGGCTGTTTATGGACGACGTGACCCACTAACCATTGTGAGGGATCTACGCCGAATTGCCGTTGAGGAGTTGGACAATCTGGACCAACAGTGCCTTGATGAACTTGTGGGTAGTATGCCACGACGAATGCAGGCTTGCATAAATGCAAGAGGACGTGCTACTGTGTATCAGAGGTACCAGTGTGTACAGGAATCTGAAGGTCTCCCTGTATGGTGGTACAACATGCAGAGATCTTCGTTGATCCATTATGGATCGTGGGACGACTTCTGGCATGAACTTCTTGATGCAATAATTTTCCTCAGTCTGTGTCGCCTGGCCACCAAGAGCTGTTGCAGGATGATTGATTCACGGATCCAGTTATATGGCTCCTTCCGTGTATAGCGATTTTACGACTATGACGAGTGGGGCCTGAAGATGGCTTCAATGTAATGCCGAAACTGGTAGCACATAGAAGTTAATAAAATAAAATAAACTTCTACAAATCATACGGCTGTTGGTAAATTATTGCATCAAGACCACCTTCAGAGGTGGTGGTCCACTGTGTGGTTTTGATGAGCAATAAAAAGGGCAGAAATGATTTTTATGTTAATCTCTATTCAATTTTTCTATACAGGTTCCGGAACTTTCGGAGCCGAGGCGATGAAAAATGCTGATACACACACCAAAGAGATTTTGAGGTATCCTTCGGCGCAACTCTCTCTTAAATCATAGTTAAATCATTCATCACAATGCCCGTGTCTTTATCTGCAGCAGGGCTAGTTGTTGCCAGTTTCTCAGCTGTATTTGTATGCGATGACTGTTATTCAGTTGTAACAGGCTACCTCTCACGAGGGGACGTCACGACGTTGGGATCACGTATTTATTTCAGACTTTGTACACCTTTAGTAGGCCATTAAAACAAGGTACACTACCCTGTCAGTTCCGAGACAATCACAAGAGAAGTTTTAAGCGTCTATTATGTAACTGATGTATCTCTGCGTAGGTATCGGATGTTAGATTTCATGGTGGTCAAATGGTTAGTGTTCGAGCTACGTAAGATAACCGTGTATGGGGGTGACGGTTCGTCTCCCACTCAAACTTTCACTTTTGTAGTAAAGGTGTAAACTTTCTGATATTTTAAAAAAATTGCACCTACACAATTCGTTCTTGGTAAATTAATTAGGTTTCACTGCTACACAGATTAACTGCCTCTGTGTCTGCAGTTCAAAGCGTCGAGGTGCTCTGGGTACATTACCAGATTGCATGTAATAGTGATTTCGCAAACCACGACAGGCAGACGCTTTCTGTAAAACTTTACATGTTTCTTGATTTACTGAACACTTATAAATGTGTTTGTTATAATAAATTTAATTAAAAATAGTAAGTAGTCAAATAACATGGAGTTCACTAAACCTTCATGCAAGTACACGTGTTTATATTCTTTTGATCACTGGCCAAATTTAATTTATATGGCATTTGAGGGACAATATAATTAAAAAAAAGCTTAAAAATTAAGTCTGAGCAGGAGTCGAACCGTTGCCTCTTACATGCTCCTCTTACGCATTTTGAACGCTAACCAACTGACCACCATGAACTCTAACGTCTGGCACCTACGCACCGATACACCACTGACATAACAGAGAAGTAAGCCTTCTCTTGTGATTTTCTCGGAGTAGTTAGAGTAGTGCAGCTTACTACTCGGTTTAACGCCGTACTGAAGGTGTACAAAGTAAATCTGTGATGCCAACCACCTTATCTCCCTTGTCAGTTACTTGGTTCTTCATTGATTAATATATGCAACATTTTACCAGATCTTTCCGTTTTTCCTTGGTTTGTAGCCTTCCCCTGTAATTTCTCTTTATTATGAACTGGAATACTGAAATCCCAACTAGAAGTGGTGGAGTCTGACGCCGACCGCGGTCGGGGCAACAATAGAACTTCTGGTGAGATTTAACATTGCCCGCCCTTTGGGGGAAACGATGCATACTGGCAGCCAATTTTATCATTGCTATCAAACTTTCCGTTAATATCACCATTTCGTGCAATCACAAGAAGCAACAACCACAGTACTACAGATGATTGGGGGTGGGGGACAATTGAGGGGATAAGAAATTTGTGACAGGATTTGAGCACACGAAGGGATTGAAAACACCTCCATTGGCAATCAACCAAACAGACGGTACCTCTATGCCTCAGGATAAGTGTTGAAGGTAGGATTTGCAGAGCGAAACCAACGCTGGAATACTGTAAGCAGGTCACAGTAATTATGCAGAGACGAAGTGGCTTCCACTGGGTATGTTAGCTTTGGGAGATGTATCATAAGAGAGAATGTTGCTCCAGATGTTTGTTACTTAATTGAGTTATGTCTTCGCTCGAGGTATTTTAAGTACAATGGTGAATTCTATGAACAGGTTGACGGCCTTGCTTTGAGTCCACCCACTTCGCCAGTTGCAGCTAACGTTTTTATGGGACATGTTGAGCAACAGGGGTTAAGTAGCGCTCCTTTGAAGCCGTCTTGCTGGCTCCGCTACGTGGACGATACATTTGTTATATGGCCACACGATGAAGAAGAACTGCATGCGTTCCAAAATTTCTTAAATGGAATTCACCCTAAAATAAAATTCACCTTCGAGGTTGAGAGTGAGGTCGGTCTCCCGTTCCTAGATGAGTGTGTGTTAGTCGGCTTTCTGTACACTCTGTGACCTAGAGTGTTATCAGATCGTCTGTATACCAACAGGTATTTAGATGCCACTTCGCACCACCACCCAGCCCAGAAGCAAGCAGTACTCAACCCTCTGCCTTCACGTGCCTTCCGTATCAGCGTTAACTACAACTTAGAATCGGAGTTGAATTTTTTAAAGAGGACATTGAAGGCCAATGGGTATGATAGTTCCCAGAATGAGATTTTCACTCTGCAGCGGAGTGTGCACTGATATGAAACTTCCTGGCAGATTAAAACTGTGTGCCCGACCGAGACTCGAACGCGGGAACTTTGCCTTTTGCGGGCAAGAGCTCTACCAACTGAGCTACCGAAGCACAACTCACGCCCGGTACTCACAGCTTTACTTCTGCCAGTATCTCGTCTCCTACCTTCCAAACTTTACAGAAGCTCTCCTGCGAAACTTGCAGAACTAGCACTCCTGAAAGAAAGGATGTAGCGGAGACATGGCTTATCCACAGCCTGGGGGATGTTTCCAGAATGAGATTTTCACTCTGCAGCGGATTGGTTGGTTGGTTGGTTGGTTGAGGTTTAAGGGACCAAACAGCAAGGTCATCAGTCCCTTGTTTCAAACAGGCGCCATTCCGCTAGTGGGACAACTCAGTAAAGTCAGAACAATAAAACGGAAAAAGGGAAAAAACGTAAAAAGGCAGTCGTGTTGTCATTGGTAAAAAACAAAATGAGGGAAGTCGGCAAGAGAACGAACCCAACACTATGCTGAAGCAGCATAGGCAAGACCACCTGTGACTTAAAAGGTACAACTGCTGTAATGTAGAAAGTACGTATGGGAATAGAAAGACTAACCAAGCCTTAAAAAAGGGTAAAAACAGAGTAAAAGGGGAAGAAAAGAGGAATTCGGTCAGGGAGGTGAATCAGGAATCTGCGAACATAGCTTACAGTAGGAGACACCCAAACACTCACCGCCTCGCCCCAACACCAGAGAGAGATTAAAAACCTTAGAACTGAGAATAAAAACCACTTTCCCGGAGGAAAACGAGAACCAGAGAGACCATCCGGGAATTGTCAGCCAACATCAAAGGTAAAGTGTGGGGGAGCCTGTACGCAGCACGCAGAGCCAAAAGAATGGGGCATTCAACCAAAATGTGGGCTACTGACTGGAAGGCTCCACAACCACATAGTGGGGCTGGCTCATCACGCAAAAGAAAACCATGGGTCAACCGAGTATGGCCAATGCGGAGATGACACAGTGTGGTCGAGTCCTTTCGGGAGATGCGAAAGGAAGAACGCCACGGGCCTGGTGTCACCTTAATTGCATGAAGTTTATTAGACAGGGGAGTAGCCTCCCAAGAATTGGCCCATGACTGTGCGAAGTGGGATTTGATGTGAAGCCGTAAATCCGCTGCAGGAGGGGCTACAGAAAACGGAGGGTAAGTAACTGCTCCCTCAGCCAAACGATCAGCGAGCTCATTACCCGGGCTACCCACATGGCCAGGGACCCAAAGGAAGTCAATAGCAGCACGGTGAATATCAGCGAGATGGTCATGGATGGCAGAGACCAAGGGATGGCGCGAAAAACACCGGTCAGTAGCAAGAAGGCCACTCATCGAGTCCATGCATAACAAAACGCGGTTGTGTTGGGACTGTTTAATAAAGGTAAGGGCTTGGGAAATTGCCATCAATTCCGCAGTAAGCACCCCACATGTAAGTGGCAGCAGATGACTTTCCGTTCCAACAGAGGACGTGAAGGCATACCCAACACGATCAGCAGATTTAGAGCCATCAGTGTAAAAAACAACAGCATCCCGAAACTCCCACAAAATTTGGCGGAAAAAGGAACGGAACACCACCGGGGGGGATGAAATCTTTCGGACCGTGGCGGAGATCCATCTGAAGTCGAGGCCGAGGAACTAACCAAGGAGGGGAGGAGGGCGCGAGGAGGACAGGACAAAGAAGGAAGCTGAAAATCACGGCAACCGGTAAACCCGCCCTAGGGCGGGTGGGCGACGTACATGGTCTGGGAACAGGATAGAATAGGAAGGATGAGTGGGAGAGGAACGGATAGTGAGGGCATAAGACACCAGAAGCTGGGACCGCCGAACAGAAAGGGGGGGGGGGATCCCAGCTTCAACTAGGAGACTATCAACAGGGCTAGTAGGGAAGGCACCGGTGGCTAAATGGATACCACGATGGTGGACTGGATCCAGCACGTGCAGTGTGGAAGGAGCAGCTGAACCATAAACTTGACAACCATAGTCCAAGCGAGACAGAACTAGAGCACGATAAAGACTGAGGAGGAGGGAACGGTCCCCACCCCAAGACGAGTGGGCAAGGAAGCGAAGGACATTGAGTTTACAGAAACATCCTACCTTCAGGAGTCTGATATGGGGCAGCCAAGTGAGCTTGTTGTCGAAAAGAAGACTCAGGAAACGAAACTGTGGGACCACTGGCAATCGTTGTGCAGCGAGATAGAGCTCTGGATCAGGGTGGATCGTAGTACGGCGACAGAAGTGGACCACACGCGATTTTGATGGCGAGAACTGAAACCCGCGTGAGAGGGTCCATGCAGAGGCACGCCGTATAGCTACCTGGAGCTGCTGCTCTGCAGATGCCATCGAGGAGGAACTAACTCAAATGCAGAAATCATCCACATACAGGGCAGGGGCGACCAAGGGACCGACAGAGGCCACAAGTCCATCGATAGCAATGAGGAAAAGAAGGACACTCAAGACAGAACCCTGTGGGATGCCCGTCTCCTGGGTCCGTGGAGAACTAAAAGCAGTACCAACTCGAACTCTGAATGACCGATGGATCAGGAACTGGCGGATAAAAATCGGGAGTGGGCCCCAAAGACCCCACTGATGAAGCGTAAGTAAGATGTAATGGCGCCAGGCCATGTCATAGGCCTTGCGAAGGTCGAAAAACACAGAAACCAAATGGCGGCGATGGGAAAAAGCCTGCCGAACTGCGGATTCCAAGCAAAGTAAATGATCGATTGAAGACCGTCCCTCTCGAAAGCAACACTGGTAAGGCGACAATAGATCCCGAGATTCGAGGACCCAATTGAGCCAACGGGCTACCATCCATTCAAGTAACTTACAAACAACATTGGTCAAACTAATTGGCCGATAGCTGTCAACAGATAGGGGGTTCTTACCAGGCTTAAGGACGGGAACCACAATGCTATCCCTCCACTGAGAAGGGAAGTCACCCTGGAGCCAGATATGGTTAAACACCCGAAGAACATGTTGCCGTTGTGGAGCACTGAGATGTTGAAGCAGTTGGTTATGAATGGAATCTGGGCCAGGGGCCGTATCATGAGAAGAAGATAGAGCAGAAAGAAATTCCCATTCAGTAAAAGGTTCGTTGTAAGATTCTGACTCACAAGAGGTGAAACATAAGGTGGAAGCTTCAGCCAGCTGTTTTTGATGAAGGAAAGCAGCTGGATAGGAGGCTGACGCTGACGCCACTGCGAAATGGGTCGCAAGATGTTCTGCAAGAACTAATGGGTCCGTACAAATGCCATCTGGGAGGTGAAGGCCTGGGAGGGGGGACGAAGTGTAGCCCATACCTGTGACAGAGGGACAATAGAACCAAGGGAAGAAACGAATCGTTCCCAACATATCCACTTACCCTGTTTGATTAAATAACGGGCTTTAGCACGGAGGCGTTTAAAGGTAGTAAGGCTGACTACGGATGGGTACCTCTTAAAGTGTTGCAAAGCTCGACGGCGATCACAGATGGCAATGGCAATTGCCGTACTCCACCACGGGACTTGCCGGCGACGAAATGGTCCAGATGAGCGCGGGACAGCAAGGTTAGCAGGGCGAACAATCGCGTCAGACACGTCACGTAGGACGTCATCAATACAACCCGACAAAGAGGGAGAAAACTCGACCTGTGCAGTGTATAGAGGCCAATCGGCGCGGTTGAAAGACCAACGAGGTAACCTGTCCATCGGGAAGCGGGAAGGGAGCGTGATAATAAACGGGAAATGGTCACTATCACAAAGGTCGTCGTGTGGCGACCAGTGTAATGAAGGGAGGAGAGAGGGAGAAGAAAGAGAAAGATCAATGGCAGAAAAGGTACCATGACCGGCACTGAAATGAGTTCTGGAGCCATCATTAAGAAGGCACAGGTCGCAGTCTGCAATAAATTGGTCTATAAGAAGACCTCGTCTACAGGGAAAGGCACTGCCCCACAGAGGATGATGAGCATTAAAATCCCCAAGGGGGAGGAAGGGAGGAGGAAGTTGCTGAAGAAGGGTGGTTAAGGCAGCAGGTGTAAGAGTCCTGTCAGAACGGAGATAAAAATTGCAAACTGTGACTGTAGAGTCTAAGTGGACCCTAACCGCAACCACTTCCAATGTAGTTTGGAGAGGAATCCACGTGCTAGCAATGTCTGTACGGACCAACGTACAAACGCCACCAGAAGCCCGCAAGGGTCCGACCCGATTTCGACAGAAAACACGGAACCCACGGAGGGTCGGTGAGTGAGCATCAGTAAAATGAGATTCCTGGAGAACCACACAAGCTGCAGAGTAGGACGAAAGAAGGGATTTCAATTCCGGAAGGTGACGATAGTATCCATTACAATTCCATTGGAGAACCACAGAACGATGGTTTAAATGAGGGCTGAACACACTAAATCCAGTCATACCGCCGGGTCCCCACCCGTCACCGACAAGGAGGGGGCAACATCCATGAATGACAGGTCAGAATCCGGTTGTGAAGTCGGGGAAGGGACCTCTGGTGACACCATTGTCCCGGGACTTACGTTTCTTCTTCTTTTCAGGCTGAGATCGAGGAGGGCTGTGTGGCATAAAGGAGCCAGCTGCAGCAAGATCAGGAACAGAAAGAGACCGGGCGACCTGGGGCCGACAGACCACGGCTCTCGCGGTCGCCGCGCGGCAGCAGACCTTTGACCTGGAAGGTGCCGGGTAGGGGCATCCCAGGAGACGCGCCCTTGAACGGCAGACGCTGAAGGAGTGGGACACTTCTCCGGCTGGGGAGGGGGAGCAGCGCCCATAGGAGAAGGTGTGGGAGCCGCAGGGGTGGGGGGGAGGAGACGGGTCCGGGATGGGGGTAAGGAAGGGGGAGGAAGGGGTGAAGATGTAACCAAGGCGTAACTAGATGTCATGGACACAGGGTGCAGTCGTGCATATTTCTTACGGGCCTCTGTGTAGGTTAAACGATCGAGGGACTTATACTCCTGTATCTTTTTTTCTTTTTCATATACTGGGCAAACTGGTGAACGTGGAGAATGACTACCATGACAATTTACACACACAGGAGGGGGAACACAGGGACTCCCCTCATGTAGTGGACGTCGACAGTCACCACAGAGACGGTCCTGAGAACAGCGAGTAGACATGTGGCCAAAACGCAAGCACTTAAAACACCTCATAGGAGGTGGGATGTACGGCTTCACATCACAGTGATAGACCGTAATCTTAACTTTCTCAGGAAGGGTATCCCCTTCAAAGGCCAGGATAAAGGCACCAGTATCAATACGATTATCTTTAGGACCATTCTGAACACGCCGAACAAAGTGAACACCCCGCCATTCGAGATTGTCCCGAAGTTCCTCATCAGATTGAAGGATGAGGTCCCTGTGAAAAATCACACCTTGTACCATATTTATAGAGGGGTAATGGACACAGGAATTGTGCCAAGATGGGTACAGGCACGAAAAGCCGCAGATTGGGCAGCTGAAGCAGTTTTTATCAGCAACGAACCTGACCGCATCTTGCTCGGGGAATCCACTTCCCCAAACTTCTGTTCAATGTGTTCCACAAAGAATAAAGGTTTGACACTGGTGAAAGTATATCCATCAGTCCTGGTGCAAACTAGATAATGGGGGAAAGGTTTTGCCCCTAGACGACGGGCCTGACCCTCTTCCCATGGGGTAGCCATGGAAGGGAAGGCCAAAGGGGCAAGAGAAGCAGCACTTGAGGAATCAGTTCCACACAGATAGACGGTCGCAGAAGAAAGGCCAGAGTTTTGGACCCGTATGCGTTTCATCTGCATAGTGTCCGCCCTGATACCACCCACTCCGATCAGGGGCTCTCCTCACGGGCGCCACCCAGCCACAGCAAGGGCCGTCTGGCACGGCGGCCATTGCCGGGAGTTCCGATGCTCCAGGATGACGAGCAACCACTCCAAGGCATGCATGAGGAGGTCACAGCTCAGGTATCAGAAGTGTGATCCCTGTGTGTTCAGGGGGCTCAACCAAAAGGGTACATAGCGACCCCACCACACGGGCTGGCTACCATGCTGGCTATGCACCCTAGCATCAGACAACGACGTGAAGGAAAAGGTGGAATGTACTAGGAGGGCGCATGTCGGAGACACTAGGTAAGGTGCTCTTCCCCAAATGGCTCACACTGTGGAGGAGAAATTTTGTAATGGAGGTCAAACCCCAGAGGGGGACCAAGGAATGCCAAAAGGAGGTGATGATTACGCAACAAAGCCGGAGTGTAAAACCAACAGAACCAGGAGGATAGTGGGGGCCAACATAAGCAAGGACACCAATAGAGGGAGAGGAGAGGGCGAGGGGAAAGGAGCATGGAGGGGAAAGGAGGGGAAGGGAAAGGAAATGCAGCCCAGGAGAGAAAGAAGGCTGCAATGGCTCGGGGCCCCGTGGTCGTCACGCACGTATCCACAAAAGAGGTTTGCACCCCCTGGGGGGACTCTGCAGCGGAGTGTGCACTGATATGAAGCTTCCTGGCAGATTAAAACTGTGTGCCCGAGTTCGAGTCTCGGTCGGGCACACAGTTTTTATCTGCCAGGAAGTTTCATATCAGCGCACACTCCGCTGCAGAGTGAAAATCTCATTCTGGAAACATCCCCCAGGCTGTGGCTAAACCATGTCTCCGCTATATCCTTTCTTTCAGGAGTGCTAGTTCTGCAAGTTTCGCAGGAGAGCTTCTGTAAAGTTTGGAAGATAGGAGACGAGATACTGGCAGAAGTAAAGCTGTGAGTACCGGGCATGAGTCGTGCTTCGGTAGCTCAGTTGGTAGAGCTCTTGCCCGCCAAAGACAAAGGCCCGAGTTCGAGTCTCGGTCGGGCACACAGTTTTAATCTGCCTGGTATGATAGTTATTCAATCGTCAGGGCTTTTAGGCGGAATATTTATACCGCTAATAAGAATGACGAGGAACCGCCTTCTCACTCCATCAGGTTACCGTTCGTTTCTGGGGTCACTGACCGCATAAGCAAAATTTTAAAGAAAAATGGTATTCAGACATCTTTCTTTAGTCAAAACAAAATAAAAGACTTTTTCCGACGGAAAACGGATGCACCTGACTGCCGCAGCCACATGACACTTGATAGACGCCTGCATTGTGCAAGTAAAGTGTATAGAGGCGAAACGGGAAAAACTGTTAAAGAACTCGTTGATTTAGCCGCATGTGCCGTTCGTGTTCCTTAAAGTGCAAAATCAGCAGTAGCGGAACATCACGAGAACTGTGGCTCTGGTTCAAATGGTTCAAATGGCTCTGAGCACTATGGAACTTAACATCTGTGGTCATCAGTCCCCTAGAACTTAGAACTACTTGAACCTAACTAACCTAAGGACATCATACACATCCATGACCGAGGCAGGATTCGAACCTGCGACCGTAGCAGTCGCGCGGTTCCGGAATGAGCGCCTAGAAACGCTAGACCACCGCGGCTGGCAACTGTGGCTCTGACATTGATTTTAATAACGTACGTGTACTGGCTGAAGAAAGAAATTTCAACCGCTTCTCGGACCTTTCTTCTGTAAATGTTTCTAAGAATTCATCTAATTTCAATAGAGATGACGGCTATGGGCTTCCGGCATCGTGGCTCCCCGCCATCAAAGAAGTAAATACGCGGCCGCGGTGTGTGAGCGGCATAAACAACGCGCTCCAAGTCACCTCGGCGGACAATAATATTTTGGGTAAACATTCCCCCTCTCTTGCTCTGTCCGTTTCGAATCTAGCCACTGATGACGACCAACTAATAGCGGTACCAGGCATTTCAACCAATAACCCTTCTCCAGCATAAGTGTGGAACAGTGCCTTTCTATCCAATGACGATGACCGCCAATGGTATCCACAGGAGATAGGCTAATACAGAAGAAGGGGCGTTGGTAGCTCATGACTATGGCCCACCAATGGTAGCCACATGTACTTTAACCAATACTATCACTTCTCCAGCTCGAACGCCAGAAAATTCCCCTTTTATAAGTGGACGTGACACTAGTCTCTGAACGCCGATGACACCGCCTTCCTTGCCCTCACCCCCACCCTGCAGCGCTCTCACCACCTTCTCCAATCCCGTCTTGACCGGTTCACCATTTGGTGCAACCAGTAGTTGCTTAAGGTCAATCATTCCAAAACCCAGGTGATCATTGTAAGCAAAACCACCCTTCCACCCCCTCAATTTCTACATCACCATCTATGGCCGTCCTATCGCCCTCACCCCTACCCTCAAGTACCTTGGTGTCACCATCGACCGTCACCTCTCCTGGACCCCCCCACCTCCGGACGATCCAAGCCAAGGCACGCTCCTTTCCGGCTGGGGTCTGGATCCTCCACCATCCTCCATACCTATAAATCCCTCATTCGTCCTATCCTTTGCTATGCCCACCACTCCCCCTATCTTTCACAAATCCCTTCAAATCCTAGAACGCCATGCTCTTCGCCTCGCCTATCGCATCCGTCTCCCGTCCCCCACACGGATTCTGTATGACCTTATTCCGTTCCCCCACCTCCTCCTTTTCCTCGAATGGATACGGATCCTCCACACCTCCCGTAAACTCGATCCTCCACACCTGCTGGTCTCTCCCATTCTCTCCCACCCCCATCTGCTGCTGCGCCTGTATTTCTACATCACACCTGCTCTCCTGCTCTCCATCTCTCCACTCTCCGTATCCTCTCCCAAGGTGACTTCCGCCAGCTCCCCCTCCCTGATATTGCCCTACCCCTCCTACCAACTTTGATCCTCCCTCCCTCTTCCTGTGTTTGTTCCTTTGGGCACCCTCTCTCTCTTCTCTCCCCTTCCCTCCCTTCTCCCTTTCTCCCCACTCCTCCCCTGATCTTCCCCTACCCCTGCCCCTTTACTCCTCCTATCTCCTCTGCCAGTGGCATCTTTGCACTCCCCTCTCCCTCTCCCTCCCCCTCCCCCACCCCTTCTTCCCCTCTTGGCAGGTCCACGGACTCATACACGTTATGTGGACATCTGCGCGCCTGAGAGATTCGCCACCAGTTTCTCGTGTGTGTGACATCGTGTTTGTGTTTAGTGTTCGCCGTCACGCTCCTACATTCACAAGTGCCATCGAAGTCGTCAGTGTTTGTGCGCCGTGCCGACAGTTTTTAGTGTGTTTTTCGTCGAGTGTGAACGGCTTCGTGTTTTTTTGTATTCTGTGTATTGTTTTCTGCCCGCCGATTTGTTCAGTCTTTTATGTGTCTTCTTTCTGTTTTCTCATTGTTAAATCTGAGGCTGAAGAGCAGTGTAGGATGCAGCTGCCAGCCCGCCTGCTGTACAGGTGTTTAAAATAACAATAAACGAAAAAAATCGTCTCTGACTGTTCTAGCAGTAGTGGGCACCAAAAGATCCTGAGGAAGATCCCAGCAGAGGGGTCGAAACGTCGAACATTTTAGAAGAAACATGATGCAGCCTAATAACCCAGAAGATTTTAACTTCAGTGGATCAAACCTGCCTCAAAACTGAAGACCACAACAGCAACACGTGAGATCACAAACAAATGTAATAGCGCCCAAAGCCTTACCTGTGCCAGGCGGAGATCTTTTCCCACCCTACCCTGCAGGTAGTGTCGTACGTCTTACGCCTCCGCCTCGTCCGCTAGTTCTTTTGGTAGACGCTCCGCTTGCACCTCTAGATGCCTCTCCGCGCCTCCTTTGCAGAGCAGCTGCCTCTAATGATCCCGGCGCCGTCAAATGGGGCGCCGCCGTTGGCGGCAGGGAGTAGAAAAACCTAAACGCGGGCTGCCTCGGTCGCAGCATCTTGCGCCCGCACTGCTCGCTCTCCGACCTGTCTCGTTTCCCACGGGCGCTCGTTATAGCTGCACACGAGAGGTGATTGCCGAAGTAAGCAGGGGCTATTAAGATGTGGGCAGTGAGTTTCTTTCATTGACTTCTGGTTCCCTGATGACATAGCCATCCTAGTATACAGAGTGTTACAAAAAGGTACGGCCAAACTTTCAGAAAAACACAACGAAAGAAAATATGTCATGTGGACATGTGTCTGGAAACGCTTACTTTCCATGTTAGAGCTCATTTTATTACATCTCTTCAAATCACATTAATCATGGAATGGAAACACACAACAACAGAACGTACCAGCGTGACTTCAAACAATTTGTTACAGGAAATGTTAAAAATGTCCTCCGTTAGCGAGGATACATGCATCCACCCTCCATCGCATGGAATCCCTGATGCAGCCCTGGAGAATGGCGTATTGTACGAGCCATATCACAGCCATCCACAATACGAGCACGAAGAGTCTCTACATTTGGTACCGGGGTTGTGTAGACAAGAAATTTTAAATGCCACCAGAAATGAAAGTCGAAAGGGTTGAGGTCAGGAGAGCGTGGAGGCCATGGAATTGGTCCACCTCTACCAATCCATCGGTCACCGAATCTGTTGTTGAGAAGCGTACAAACACTTCGACTGAAATGTGCAGGAGCTCCAACGTGCATTAACCACATGTTGTGTCGTACTTTTTTTTTTTTTTTGTTTTATGGCGCAAACCTGCTATGGTCATTACCGCCCGGTCCATGACTTGGGAAACAGTAAAAATTGGAGAAACTAAAAGCAGAAGGAAGGCTTAAAAATCCACTACAGAAAGGGGTTGGTTGTCCCCAAAAAGAAGCTTCAAATGACTGACGTCATTTCACTGGCACTAATAAACTCGAGAACACGATCGGCCGAGCGCGTGTCATCTGCTAAAATGGACGATATATCAGGCGACAGCTGTAGACGGGAGCGCAACGGAGTAAAATAGGGGCACTCAATTAAAAGGTGTCTTATCGTCCTCTGCTGAGAGCAGTGGGGACAGAGTGGGGGAGGATCGCCGCTTAAAAGATGTCGATGGCTAAAAAGACAGTGCCCTATCCGGGGTCTACTTAAAATTACCTCCTCCCGACGACGCGTTCGGGAGGAAGAGGTCCAAGCACAAGGGAGAGCTTTCACGTCCCGCAATTTATTATGGGGAAGTTTCGATCAATGTGCGTGCCATAAAAGAACAACTCGACGACATAAAACGCTCCGTAGATCGGTGAAGGGAATCGATTGAATAGCTGGCCGAAGAAGAGAGACTGCAGCCTTGGTCGCTATATCGGCCGCCTCCTTTCCACAGATACCAACGTGTCCTGGGAGCCAGAGGAACGCCACCAAGACGCCCCCCAGGTGGAGCAAGCGCAGACAGTCCTGAATCCGGTGGACCAGAGGGTGGACAGGGTAAAGAGCTTGGAGACTGAGGAGAGAGCTGAGAGAATCTGAGCAGATAACGTACTGTATCCGCTGATGGCGGCGGATGTAGTGGACAGCCTGGAGAACAGCGTAAAGCTCCGCAGTATAAACCGAACACTGGACGGGAAGCCGAAATTGATTTGGGGTGTCACCAACAACATAGGCACTCCCTACACCTAACGATGTTTTTGAGCCGTCGGTGTAAATAAATGCAGCTTCTTTCATTTGTGCACATAGAGCAGCAAAAGCCGGACGATAAACAAGTGTAGGGGTACCATCCTTGGGAAATTGACAAAAGTCACAGAGCAGGCAGATCCGGGGACGGAGCCAAGGCGGTGCTGTACCCCAAGTTGTCAAGAAGGTTTTAGGAAAGCGAAAGGAAAGAGAATGGAGCAGTTGACGGAAGCGGACTCCCGGTGGTAGTAGGGAGGAGGGGCGGCCTGCATACCCTATATCAAAGGAGCGTCAAAAAGAATGTCATGGGCTGGATTAGCAGGCATGGAAGACAGATGGTAGCATAACGACTCAGAAGGACTGCTCGCCGATTGGACAGCGGAGGTTCAGCAGTCTCAGCATAAAGGCTTTCCACAGGGCTGGTGTAGAAAGCTCCAGACGCTAAACGTAATCCACGGTGGTGGATAGAGTCGAGACGACGAAGAATAGACGGCCGAGCAGAGGAGTAAACTATGCTTCCATAGTCCAATTTCGAGCACACTAAGGCGCGATAGAGGCGGAGAAGGACCACTCGGTCCGCTCCCCAGGAGGTACCATTCAGGACACGGAGGGTGTTGAGGGATCGCAGACAGCGAGCCGAAAGATAGGAAACGTGGGAGGACCAGCACAGTTTTCTTTCAAACATAAGACCCAAGAATTTAGCGACGTCCGAAAACTGAAGGTTGACAGGTCCTAGATGTAAGGAGGGTGGAAGAAACTCCTTACGTCGCCAAAAATTAACACAAACGGTCTTACTGGGAGAAAAACGGAAGCCGGTTTCGATGCTCCAGGAGTAAAGGCGATCGAGACATCCTTGAAGACGTCGTTCAAGAAGGCTGGTCCGTTGAGAGCTGTAGTAGATAGCAAAATCGTCAACAAAGAGGGAGCCCGAGACATCAGGAAGGAGATATCTATAATTGGATTTATGGCAATGGCAAACAGTACAACACTCAGCACGGAGCCCTGGGGTACCCCGCTTTCTTGGGAGAAAGTACGGAAGAGAGTAGTGTTCACCCGCACTCTAAATGTGCGCTCTGCCATAAATTCGCGAAGAAAAAGGGGCAGCCGACCTCGAAAGCCCCAAGAGAACAGTGTGTGGAGGATGCTGTCCTCCAACAGGTATCGTATGCTCTCTCCAGATCAAAAAATATTGCTACTGTTTGGCGTTTCCGGAGAAAATTGTTCATGATATAAGTGGAGGGAGCAACAAGATGACCAACTGCAAAACGAAGCTTTCGGAAACCGCATTGGGCAGATGTCAAGACTGCAGGACTCCAGCCACCTAGCTAAACGGCAATTCACCATACGCTCCAAAACCTTACATACACTACTCGTGAGAGAAATGAGGCGATAGCTAGAGGGGAGATGTTTGTCCTTTCCAGGTTTCGGAACAGGAACGACGATAGCTTCCCACCATCGTCTGGGAAAAGTACAGTCGGTCCAAATTCGATTATAAATGCGAAGGAGGCAACGCAGACTATGGGTTGATAAATGCAGCAACATTTGGATGTGGATACCATCCGGTCCTGGGGCGGAGGAGCGAGAAGAAGAGATTGCATGTTGGAGTTCCTGCATGGAGAAAACAGTATTATAGCTTTCGCGATTTTGAGAGAAGAAAGCAAGAGGTTGCACTTCCGCTGCACGTTTCATCGAGAGAAACGCTGGCGGGTAATTTGAAGAGCTCGAAATCGCAGCAAAGTGTTTACCCAAGGAGTTAGAAATTGCGCCGGGTCCACTAACGTATCACGCGCGACAGTGAGCCAGATAACCATCGAACTCGACTCCAAACTTCCGAGGAGGGAGTGAAGTTGTTAAATGAGCTAGTACAGAATTTCCAGCTTGCCTTCTTGCTATCGCGGATGACGCAACGGCATCGCGCACGGGACTGCTTATAGCGGATACAGTTGGCCAAAGTAGGATGGTGGCGGAAAACGCGAAGAGCACGTCGCCGCTCACGTACTGAGTCACGGCGTGCCTCGTTCCACCAAGGAACTGGGGTGCGCCGGGGCAATTCGGAGGTGGGTGGTATTGAACGTTCCGCAGCTGTAAGAATAACGTCGGTAATATGTGTGACCTCATCGTCGACGCTAGGAAAGTGACGGTCATCGAATGTCGCTAGAGACGAAAAAAAGTGTCCAATCGGCTTGGGCAAACTTCCAGCGACGCGGGCGCATATGTGGCAGTTGAGGCTGCAGTCTAAGGACACATGGAAAGTGGTCACTCGAGTGTATCATCAAGGGCGAACCATTCGAAGCGCCGAGCTAGCGGAACAGTACCGACCGAAAGGTCCAAATGAGAGAAATTTGTCGTGGAGGCAGACAAAAATGTAGGGACGCCAGTGTTGAGGCAAACTAAATCCGCTTGGTGGAAGACGTCTAGCAATAGTGAGCCACGTGGACAGGAATGTGGAGATCCCCAAGGCGGGTCGTGGGCATTGAAGTCCCCAACCAGCAAACAGGGGGGTGGAAGCTGACCAAGAAGATGAAGGAGATCAGCTCGTGCCATTGGTGTGAACGATGGAATGTATACATTACAAAGAGAAAATGTATATCCAGAAAGGGAAAGACAGACAGCGACAGCTTGGAAGGAAGCTTGGAAGGAAGGGGATTGGGTGATAATGGAGAGAATCATGGAGAAGAATCATGAGTCCTCCATTGGCTGGAGTGCCTTCAACAGAGGGGAGATAAAAACAGATGGACTGAAAATGGGGGAGAACAAAGCGGCCATGGGGACGCAGGTTTCCTGAAGACAGAAGATGACCGGCGAGTAGAATCGTAAGAGGATCGACAATTCATCCCAATTGGCTCGATTGCCGCAGATATTCCAGTGGATAATGGACATAGGGTGGACAGAAAATGGAGGAATGTGACCAAGGTTGCCGTCAACGACTGCTCAGAACTTGCGACCGATAGCATGGAATGGCATTCAGCCGAAGGCAGAAGATCCTGATCCATAGGTTGTCCAGGAGCAGCTCCTGCCACCAGCGATCGGCCGGTTGATCGGCCGCCAGCAGTGCGCCTCGGCGGCACAGAAGACGGCCGAGGGCGATTTCCGCCAGGTGGTGCTGTAGATGGGACACGCCTTGGCGGAGAAGGAGATGGACTGGGTTTCTTATTAACCTTCTTGGAAATATGATGTTTAGATGAAGGAGGAACCAATGGTTGTGAAGTTGGGGTACGTAAAAAATCTTCACGAGTATGCTCTTTTGTTGAAGTCTCGGTGTCTGACTTTTGGGCTCGAGATTTAGCAGAACCCGATGAAGGGTGAGCCATAGAGTGGGCAGGCGAAAGTGGTGAGGTTGAACGGGCTATCTTTGCACTGGCCGATCTGACGACCGTGGCTTAAAAGGTGAGGTCGCAAGTCTGCATGGCCGCCTCCTTTGTTGGCCGATGAGAAGCAAGGACAGTGCTGTATTTTCCTATCTGAGCCACAGTGGGCTGTCGACCTTTGCTGCTCGAAAATAATTCGCCAGTCGACACCTTTTCCTTCAATCTGATTTCCTGAATGAGCTTTTCGTCTTTAAAAATGGGGCAATCGGGAGAGGAAGCAGCGTGGTCACCCATACAGTTAATGCAATGAGGGGATGGAGGTGGACAAGCACCCTCATGGGCATCCTTGCCACACGTAACACATTTGGCCGTATTGGAACAGGACCGGCTGGTGTGACTGAACCGCTGACACCGATAGCAACGCATAGGGTTTGGGACGTAAGGGCGAATGGAAATTATCTCATAGCTTGCTTTGATTTTCGACAGGAGTTGAACTTTGTCAAATGTCAAGAAGACAGTGCGTGTTGGAATGATGTTTGTGTCAACCCTTTTCGTAACTATGAACAGCCGTTACGCCCTGGTCAGACAGGTAGTGCTGAATTTCTTCGTCAGACAATCCGTCGAGGGAGTGTGTATAAACGATTCCACGTGAGGAATTTAAAGTGCGGTGCGCTTCAACCCGGACAGGGAAGGTGTGGAGCAGTGAAGTACACAGCAATTTTTGTGCATGGAGGGCACTGACTGTTTCTAACAACAAGGTGCCGTTCCGTAATCTGGAACAAGACTTTACAGGACCTGCAACTGCGTCGACACCTTTTTGAATAATGAAAGGGTTGACCATGGAGAAGTCGTGACCTTCGTCAGACCGAGAAACAACAAGGAACTGTGGCAACCATGGAAGAACTGTCTGTGGCTGAGACTCAGTGAACTTACGCTTGTGAGCAGACATAGTGGAAGATGAGGAAACCATTGTGGAAGAGTCCCCCATGATTACCGGCGTCTCCGATGGCGCGCTCCTTCCTTGTTGGGGCCCTCTCTAAGGGCACTCCAGCCTTAGGTGATCGTTCACACCTCAGGTCACACCTCCCGACAAACGGACGGAGGGACCGATCGGCACTTTCAGAAGGTATCAGGTAGGACACGGATGTACCCCCTGGTAACAGCCAGGCCCAGGGTGGGGTGATTGCCCGAGCTGTCTACCCGGGGCGGGGAATTATGCGTTACCCCGTCACCGGCTACGCACGAAAATGCGTGGGTCGGCCTTCAGACACACACAGGGAGGAAGAAAGAGAAAGGGAAAAACAAAGAAAGAGAAAGGAAAAAAAGAAGGGGCAGGGAAGAGAGGCAGGGCAGGGAAGAGCATCAAGGAAAAGCGGTAAGGAAAAGCGGTAAGAAAAAGAGAAGACAAAGGAAGGATGAAGACATACAAGCAGAGAAGGCGAAGAATGTGTTACATTTAGGAGTGTCCGCTCCGGACGTAGGCACAAACCATACTCCCAGAGGGGGAGAAAGGGAAGGAAAGAGCCAGAGGTGAGGGGTGGGGAGGGGAGGGGGGGGGCGAAGATGGAGGATATGGAGGGATGGGGAAAAGGAAGGTATGCAGCCCGGAAAGGAAGGAGGGCCACATTAGCTCGGGGTCCGTGCTCGCTACGCACGTATCCACAAAAGAGTTGTGGACCCCCTGGGGGATGTGTAGTACTTGTAAAGGCACGTGTTCTCGCAGCACAGGTGCAGTATCCCGTATGAAATCATGGCGGTGAATCGAGGAAGTACAGTACATACTGACGAAACTAAAATGAGCTCTAACATGGAAATTAAGCATTTCCGGACACATGTCCACTTAACATCTTTTCTTTTTTTTGTGTGTGAGGAATGTTTCCTGAAAGTTTGGACGTACCTTTTTGTAACACCCTGTATACGTAGTTATTCACAACTGTCGTTTTGAGTACTACGTAAAATGACATATAAAGGGCGTTCAGTAAGTCTTGCAACACGTTTTTTTCCTCGACCAATTTCGGTTGAAAAATGCGGAATTTGTTGTGAGACCCTGGAATACTCCCGCTTCATCTCCTCGTCAGTAACGAATGTGTGTGTGTGTGTGTGTGTGTGTGTGTGTGTGTGTGTGTGTGTGTGTGTGTGTGTGTGTGTGTGCCCCCGGATTCCAACCGCGTGCTGATGTAGTCGACGCCATAGAGCTGCTACTGCCACAACTCTCCCAGCAGAGTAGAGACACGATGCGAGATGACGTCAGTCCCCGTAGATTATCGGGAGAAAAAACCTGGGAACTTCCGAAATTGCGTTCCTCGCGTAGTCGTCGTATCTCAATTACAAGTCCGCAGCGTTTCCACTTATGCGAACTCGTATAAATGATGCTTATTATTATTAATATTGTATTGTTAATAGCCCGAATTTGCAGTAGTTATTAATTCTTCTCTCGTTCGCATAGCACACACGACTGATTGTTAACTAAAATATTTCCTCGCAGTTTTTTTCTTACGCTGTTGTCTCGTTGCTACGGAATTATTGTGCTGGTATGCAGCGAGATCCAGAGATACTCTGATTCAGTCTTTGTAAGATTGCGTCGTAATACGAAAATATTCACGTCATTAGTTGAGAAGTGAAGTTTAAAATATTTGCACTTCAATGAAATTATCTTTCATGAGTAGTCGTTGATTTAGTCACTTATCAAACTATTTAATGATGTAGTCCACACCGGGTATTTAACTGGTAACGAACCGTTTAGCGTAATTGTTTTAAGTATATAGTGATAAAATAACAATAAAATGTTGAGCTATGGTAATTGCTAAGAAACTATAACTCAATCGGACTGACTTAACTATTCCATGTGCGTGTGATGCGGGAGTTTTATCTTCATGATGTCGTGTACTTGGGTCCTACTCAAGACTAATTGCGTGTATTCTTTAATAGAATGTTCACTTCTCCTTAAGGTCCAATGTTCAGTAATTCCGTTATTAGATTTCAATTAACCCATATTGCACGGTTAAATGAGTCTCTCTGTTCCTGTCTCAGTTCATAAAATCAGTTTCTTAAGCCGTGAATCCCGTCACGCAGCGAACACTTCTAAACACGAAAACAATCTCGTCACGATTCGCAATATCAATAATTCAGATCAGAACTGCTCTCGTACGTCTGCACTGGATGAGTTCTAGCAAGCGACTTGTTCTGTAGAAGAGCATTGTAGGCGCATTGAATTTCTTCGTTGCGCTTACAACTCTCTTCCACATAAAAGTTATCTATGATGACATTACTTTGGACTTAACTTTTGAGATATTAATTTCACATTTGTCACATGGATATTTGTCCATTGCTGAAATACGATGTTTCTTCTTTCTCTTTCGCTAACAAATATGCTCAGTGGTGTACAGTGTAGTCGTTGACGGAACTCTTTCGTGTTAGATCATCGGCAAAGATGTCGTAACTGCCAAGATAACTTTCACTACTTCATGTTCTTTCTTAATTGACTTTAAGGTAATCGTTGGGGCATTACACGTTCTAAGCAGAGAGCTGTCATTGAATTTTTTTTGTGGGAAAATATAGCACTTCAGATATTCAGAGGTGCTTGCAGAATGTCTACGGAGATCTGGCGGTGAACAAAAGCACGGTGAGTCGTCAGGTGAGGTGTACGTCATCATTGCATCAAGGTCATGCCAACCTGTCCCACTCGCGCGCGCTGGCCGACCACACACAGCTCCGACTGCTGCAATTTCGGAACGTCCGGACACACTCGTTCAAGGTGATGGACAGAGGCGAAAGAAGTTGTTCTCCGTGACAAAGCAACGCCTTACACAAATCTTCACAAAACTTTATTGGACTGTTCTTCCTCATCCACCCTACAGCATGGATTTCACACCTTCCGACTTCCATCTGTTTCGCCCAATGAAGCATGCATTCCGTGGAAAGCAGTTCGTGCTTGATGAGGAAGTTAGTGGTGCACTGAGAGGTTGATTCCAAAGTAGATCAGTAGAGTGATACCATGCAGGCCGTCTTAGTAAGGTGCCTTAAGGACATTGCATTGAATGGAGATTGTGAATACTATGGTGTTTCGGAATACTGAATAAAACCGACCTGCTATCAGAAAAAAAAATTATTGCATGACTTGTTGATGCACCTTGTACGTATACCCACTTATGAAAAGTATCCGGAAATTCCCATGTCATGCGGAATTGCTGGTTTAAATATTTTTCACCCTGTAGTGCTCAAACTCTGGGAAGTTGTAGGGGACATCAAAACAAATATTTTTCCTATGAGGATTATTTAAACTGGTGGAGGCCGTATTACGCTCTTCAGTTGTTGGAGACCGTATTACGGTCTTCACTTGTAGGCAATTGCTGTCCACCAGTGTAGTAGTGCATTGTCTCTGTTTACTAATGGAGCAATACACCTGGAGTGAGTACACTGATATGGATGGTGCGTTCTACGTAGCGCACCACAACGGACGAGCTGCACAGTGGGTTTATCAACAACAATATCCTAATCGCCGTATCCCGCATCATACGACCTTTGCTGCTGTGTATCAACGTCTGCGTGAGACCGAGTCATTTAGCAGATTACCTGGACAGGGACGCCGTCGCACGGTAAGAACGCTGCAATTTGAAGAAGCTGTCTTGCAGCATGTGAAGTGGTATCCTTCAATCAGCACTCGTGCAATTGCACGTAACATGGGAACGAATCAGACGAATATAAGAACAGTCCTTTGAGAGCAATTGTTACATCAATTTCACTTACAGCGTGTCCACAATTTGGAACCAGTTGATTATCCACCCAGAGCACAGTTTTCGCAGTGGTCCCTGGAACAGTGTGAAATGCATCCTAGATTTCCATCCTTTGTGTTGTTTACCGATGAAGCAACGTTCGGGCGTGATGGAGTCTTCAACATGCACAATTCGCATGTTTGGAGTGAGGATAACCCACATGCCACAGTTACTAGCGCTCATCAAGTGTGGGTCGGTGTTGTTGGGCTGTATCTGCTACCTAGGCCATTAAGCGGCAGGCAGTATTACAGTTTTCTTGCCAGAACATTGCCAGAATTGCTGGAAGACGTCCCGCTCCCTACAAGACAACACATGTGGTTCCAAGATAATGGGGCACCAGCACATTTCAGTCGTCATATGCGTCCATTCCTGGACCGACAGTTCCCATAAACGTGGATTGGCAGAGTTGGTGCTGTATCATGGCCTGCTCGATCCCCAGATATGTACCCTCTGGACTTGTTTGGGGAGAGATGCGCAACCTTCTTTACACAACTCCTGTTGCATCATCAGACGAGATCTGGTTGCCGTGTAATAGCAGCAGCTGGAACAATTCAGGATACTCCTGCGGTTTTTGCCATTGTCAGACAGATCATGATCCGACGGTGTAAGCTTTGTTTACGTGTCAATGGCGGCATTTTTGAAAATCTACTGTAACTGAAATTGGGTTTTATTGATGTGTTGTCTCTTGGTCATGAAAAAATGGAAAATTGTTTGTTGGTTTAATTAATTTGCCGCCAGAGATGTCTCCATCTACCGGTTTATATACTCCTCATCCAGGGGAAGAAAGCGACCAGCGACGCCAGGGGGGGGTGGGGGGAAAAAAGAGCGACGCCAGGGGGGGGTGGGGGAAAAAAGAGCGACGGCAGGGGGGGGGAGGGAAAAAGAGCGACGGCAGGGGGGGGGGGGAAAAGCGACGGCAGGGGGGGGGGCAAAAAGCGACGGCAGGGGGGGGGGCAAAAAGCGACGGCAGGGGGGGGGGAAAAAAGCGACGGCAGGGGGGGGGGAAAAAGCGACGGCAGGGGGGGGGGAAAAAAGCGACGGCAGGGGGGGGGGAAAAAAGCGACGGCAGGGGGGGGGGGAAAAAGCGACGGCAGGGGGGGGGGAAAAAGCGACGGCAGGGGGGGGGGAAAAAAAGCGACGGCAGGGGGGGGGGGGAAAAAAGCGACGGCAGGGGGGGGGGAAAAAAGCGACGGCAGGGGGGGGGGAAAAAAGCGACGGCAGGGGGGGGGGAAAAAGCGACGGCAGGGGGGGAAAAAAAAGCGACGGCAGGGGGGGAAAAAAAAGCGACGGCAGGGGGGGAAAAAAAAGCGACGGCAGGGGGGGAAAAAAAAGCGACGGCAGGGGGGGAAAAAAAAGCGACGGCAGGGGGGGAAAAAAAAGCGACGGCAGGGGGGGAAAAAAAAGCGACGGCAGGGGGGGAAAAAAAAGCGACGGCAGGGGGGGAAAAAAAAGCGACGGCAGGGGGGGAAAAAAAAGCGACGGCAGGGGGGGAAAAAAAAGCGACGGCAGGGGGGGAAAAAAAAGCGACGGCAGGGGGGGAAAAAAAAAGCGACGGCAGGGGGGGAAAAAAAAGCGACGGCAGGGGGGGAAAAAAAAGCGACGGCAGGGGGGGAAAAAAAAGCGACGGCAGGGGGGGAAAAAAAAGCGACGGCAGGGGGGGAAAAAAAAGCGACGGCAGGGGGGGAAAAAAAAGCGACGGCAGGGGGGGAAAAAAAGGCGACGGCAGGGGGGGAAAAAAAGGCGACGGCAGGGGGGGAAAAAAAGGCGACGGCAGGGGGGGAAAAAAAGGCGACGGCAGGGGGGGAAAAAAAGGCGACGGCAGGGGGGGAAAAAAAGGCGACGGCAGGGGGGGGAAAAAAAGGCGACGGCAGGGGGGGAAAAAAAGGCGACGGCAGGGGGGGAAAAAAAGGCGACGGCAGGGGGGGAAAAAAAGGCGACGGCAGGGGGGGAAAAAAAGGCGACGGCAGGGGGGGAAAAAAAGGCGACGGCAGGGGGGGAAAAAAAGGCGACGGCAGGGGGGGAAAAAAAGGCGACGGCAGGGGGGGAAAAAAAGGCGACGGCAGGGGGGGAAAAAAAGGCGACGGCAGGGGGGGAAAAAAAGGCGACGGCAGGGGGGGAAAAAAAGGCGACGGCAGGGGGGGAAAAAAAGGCGACGGCAGGGGGGGAAAAAAAGGCGACGGCAGGGGGGGAAAAAAAGGCGACGGCAGGGGGGGAAAAAAAGGCGACGGCAGGGGGGGAAAAAAAGGCGACGGCAGGGGGGGAAAAAAAGGCGACGGCAGGGGGGGGAAAAAAGGCGACGGCAGGGGGGGGAAAAAAGGCGACGGCAGGGGGGGGAAAAAAGGCGACGGCAGGGGGGGGAAAAAAAAGCGACGGCAGGGGGGGGAAAAAAAAGCGACGGCAGGGGGGGAAAAAAAGCGACGGCAGGGGGGGGAAAAAAAGCGACGGCAGGGGGGGGAAAAAAAGCGACGGCAGGGGGGGGAAAAAAAGCGACGGCAGGGGGGGGAAAAAAAGCGACGGCAGGGGGGGGAAAAAAAAGCGACGGCAGGGGGGGGAAAAAAAAGCGACTGCAGGGGGGGGAAAAAAAAGCGACGGCAGGGGGGGGAAAAAAAGCGACGGCAGGGGGGGAAAAAAAAGCGACGGCAGGGGGGGAAAAAAAAGCGACGGCAGGGGGGGAAAAAAAAGCGACGGCAGGGGGGGAAAAAAAAGCGACGGCAGGGGGGGAAAAAAAAGCGACGGCAGGGGGGGAAAAAAAAGCGACGGCAGGGGGGGAAAAAAAAGCGACGGCAGGGGGGGAAAAAAAAGCGACGGCAGGGGGGGAAAAAAAAGCGACGGCAGGGGGGGAAAAAAAAGCGACGGCAGGGGGGGAAAAAAAAGCGACGGCAGGGGGGGAAAAAAAAGCGACGGCAGGGGGGGAAAAAAAAGCGACGGCAGGGGGGGAAAAAAAAGCGACGGCAGGGGGGGAAAAAAAAGCGACGGCAGGGGGGGAAAAAAAAGCGACGGCAGGGGGGGAAAAAAAAGCGACGGCAGGGGGGGAAAAAAAAGCGACGGCAGGGGGGGAAAAAAAAGCGACGGCAGGGGGGGAAAAAAAAGCGACGGCAGGGGGGGAAAAAAAAGCGACGGCAGGGGGGGAAAAAAAAGCGACGGCAGGGGGGGAAAAAAAAGCGACGGCAGGGGGGGAAAAAAAAGCGACGGCAGGGGGGGAAAAAAAAGCGACGGCAGGGGGGGAAAAAAAAGCGACGGCAGGGGGGGAAAAAAAAGCGACGGCAGGGGGGGAAAAAAAAGCGACGGCAGGGGGGGGAAAAAAGCGACGGCAGGGGGGGGAAAAAAAGCGACGGCAGGGGGGGAAAAAAAAGCGACGGCAGGGGGGGAAAAAAAAAGCGACGGCAGGGGGGGAAAAAAAAAGCGACGGCAGGGGGGGGAAAAAAAAAGCGACGGCAGGGGGGGAAAAAAAAGCGACGGCAGGGGGGGGGGGAAAAAAGGCGACGGCAGGGGGGGGGGGAAAAAAGGCGACGGCAGGGGGGGGGGAAAAAGCGACGGCAGGGGGGGGGGAAAAAGCGACGGCAGGGGGGGGGAAAAAGCGACGGCAGGGGGGGGGGGAAAAAGCGACGGCAGGGGGGGGGAAAAAGCGACGGCAGGGGGGGGGGAAAAAGCGACGGCAGGGGGGGGGGAAAAAGCGACGGCAGGGGGGGGGGAAAAAGCGACGGCAGGGGGGGGGGGAAAAAGCGACGGCAGGGGGGGGGGAAAAAGCGACGGCAGGGGGGGGGAAAAAAGCGACGGCAGGGGGGGAAAAAAGCGACGGCAGGGGGGGAAAAAAGCGACGGCAGGGGGGGAAAAAAGCGACGGCAGGGGGGGAAAAAAGCGACGGCAGGGGGGGAAAAAAGCGACGGCAGGGGGGGAAAAAGCGACGGCAGGGGGGGAAAAAGCGACGGCAGGGGGGGAAAAAGCGACGGCAGGGGGGGAAAAAGCGACGGCAGGGGGGGAAAAAGCGACGGCAGGGGGGGAAAAAGCGACGGCAGGGGGGGAAAAAAGCGACGGCAGGGGGGGAAGAAAGCGACGGCAGGGGGGGAAGAAAGCGACGGCAGGGGGGGAAGAAAGCGACGGCAGGGGGGAAGAAAGCGACGGCAGGGGGGAAAAAAAGCGACGGCAGGGGGGGAAAAAAGCGACGGCAGGGGGGGAAAAAAGCGACGGCAGGGGGGGAAAAAAGCGACGGCAGGGGGGGGAAAAAAGCGACGGCAGGGGGGGAAAAAAGCGACGGCAGGGGGGGAAAAAAGCGACGGCAGGGGGGGAAAAAAGCGACGGCAGGGGGGGAAAAAAAAGCGACGGCAGGGGGGGAAAAAAAAGCGACGGCAGGGGGGGAAAAAAAAGCGACGGCAGGGGGGGAAAAAAAAGCGACGGCAGGGGGGGAAAAAAAAGCGACGGCAGGGGGGAAAAAAAAGCGACGGCAGGGGGGGAAAAAAAAGCGACGGCAGGGGGGGAAAAAAAAGCGACGGCAGGGGGGGAAAAAAAAGCGACGGCAGGGGGGGGAAAAAAAGCGACGGCAGGGGGGGGAAAAGAAGCGACGGCAGGGGGGGGAAAAGAAGCGACGGCAGGGGGGGGAAAAGAAGCGACGGCAGGGGGGGGAAAAGAAGCGACGGCAGGGGGGGGAAAAGAAGCGACGGCAGGGGGGGGAAAAGAAGCGACGGCAGGGGGGGGAAAAGAAGCGACGGCAGGGGGGGGAAAAGAAGCGACGGCAGGGGGGGAAAAAAAGCGACGGCAGGGGGGGAAAAAGAAGCGACGGCAGGGGGGGAAAAAGAAGCGACGGCAGGGGGGGGGAAAAAAAGCGACGGCAGGGGGGGGAAAAAAAGCGACGGCAGGGGGGGGAAAAAAAGCGACGGCAGGGGGGGAAAAAAAGCGACGGCAGGGGGGGAAAAAAAAAGCGACGGCAGGGGGGGGAAAAAAAGCGACGGCAGGGGGGGGAAAAAAAGCGACGGCAGGGGGGGGAAAAAAAGCGACGGCAGGGGGGGAAAAAAAAGCGACGGCAGGGGGGGAAAAAAAAGCGACGGCAGGGGGGGAAAAAAAAGCGACGGCAGGGGGGGAAAAAAAAGCGACGGCAGGGGGGGAAAAAAAAGCGACGGCAGGGGGGGAAAAAAAAGCGACGGCAGGGGGGGAAAAAAAAGCGACGGCAGGGGGGGAAAAAAAAGCGACGGCAGGGGGGGAAAAAAAAGCGACGGCAGGGGGGGAAAAAAAAGCGACGGCAGGGGGGGAAAAAAAAGCGACGGCAGGGGGGGAAAAAAAAGCGACGGCAGGGGGGGAAAAAAAAGCGACGGCAGGGGGGGAAAAAAAAGCGACGGCAGGGGGGGAAAAAAAAGCGACGGCAGGGGGGGAAAAAAAAGCGACGGCAGGGGGGGAAAAAAAAGCGACGGCAGGGGGGGAAAAAAAAGCGACGGCAGGGGGGGAAAAAAAAGCGACGGCAGGGGGGGAAAAAAAAGCGACGGCAGGGGGGGGAAAAAAAGCGACGGCAGGGGGGGGAAAAAAAGCGACGGCAGGGGGGGGAAAAAAAGCGACGGCAGGGGGGGGAAAAAAAGCGACGGCAGGGGGGGAAAAAAAAGCGACGGCAGGGGGGGAAAAAAAAGCGACGGCAGGGGGGGAAAAAAAAGCGACGGCAGGGGGGGAAAAAAAGCGACGGCAGGGGGGGAAAAAAAGCGACGGCAGGGGGGGAAAAAAAAGCGACGGCAGGGGGGGAAAAAAAAGCGACGGCAGGGGGGGAAAAAAAAGCGACGGCAGGGGGGGAAAAAAAAGCGACGGCAGGGGGGGAAAAAAAAGCGACGGCAGGGGGGGAAAAAAAAGCGACGGCAGGGGGGGAAAAAAAGCGACGGCAGGGGGGGAAAAAAAAGCGACGGCAGGGGGGGAAAAAAAAGCGACGGCAGGGGGGGAAAAAAAAGCGACGGCAGGGGGGGATAAAAAAGCGACGGCAGGGGGGGAAAAAAAAGCGACGGCAGGGGGGGAAAAAAAAGCGACGGCAGGGGGGGAAAAAAAAGCGACGGCAGGGGGGGAAAAAAAGCGACGGCAGGGGGGGCAAAAAAAGCGACGGCAGGGGGGGCAAAAAAAGCGACGGCAGGGGGGGCAAAAAAAGCGACGGCAGGGGGGGCAAAAAAAGCGACGGCAGGGGGGGGAAAAAAAGCGACGGCAGGGGGGGGAAAAAAAGCGACGGCAGGGGGGGGAAAAAAAGCGACGGCAGGGGGGGGAAAAAAAGCGACGGCAGGGGGGGGAAAAAAAGCGACGGCAGGGGGGGGAAAAAAAGCGACGGCAGGGGGGGGAAAAAAAGCGACGGCAGGGGGGGGAAAAAAAGCGACGGCAGGGGGGGGAAAAAGCGACGGCAGGGGGGGGAAAAGCGACGGCAGGGGGGGAAAAAGCGACGGCAGGGGGGGAAAAAGCGACGGCAGGGGGGGAAAAAGCGACGGCAGGGGGGGAAAAAGCGACGGCAGGGGGGGAAAAAAGCGACGGCAGGGGGGGAAAAAGCGACGGCAGGGGGGGAAAAAGCGACGGCAGGGGGGGAAAAAGCGACGGCAGGGGGGGAAAAAGCGACGGCAGGGGGGGAAAAAAGCGACGGCAGGGGGGGAAAAAAGCGACGGCAGGGGGGGAAAAAAGCGACGGCAGGGGGGGAAAAAAGCGACGGCAGGGGGGGAAAAAAGCGACGGCAGGGGGGGAAAAAAGCGACGGCAGGGGGGGAAAAAAGCGACGGCAGGGGGGGAAAAAGCGACGGCAGGGGGGGAAAAAGCGACGGCAGGGGGGGAAAAAGCGACGGCAGGGGGGGAAAAAGCGACGGCAGGGGGGGAAAAAGCGACGGCAGGGGGGGGAAAAGCGACGGCAGGGGGGGAAAAAGCGACGGCAGGGGGGGAAAAAGCGACGGCAGGGGGGGAAAAAGCGACGGCAGGGGGGGAAAAAGCGACGGCAGGGGGGGAAAAAGCGACGGCAGGGGGGGAAAAAGCGACGGCAGGGGGGGAAAAAGCGACGGCAGGGGGGGAAAAAGCGACGGCAGGGGGGGAAAAAGCGACGGCAGGGGGGGAAAAAGCGACGGCAGGGGGGGAAAAAGCGACGGCAGGGGGGGAAAAAGCGACGGCAGGGGGGGAAAAAGCGACGGCAGGGGGGGAAAAAGCGACGGCAGGGGGGGAAAAAGCGACGGCAGGGGGGGAAAAAGCGACGGCAGGGGGGGAAAAAGCGACGGCAGGGGGGGAAAAAGCGACGGCAGGGGGGGAAAAAGCGACGGCAGGGGGGGAAAAAGCGACGGCAGGGGGGGAAAAAGCGACGGCAGGGGGGGAAAAAGCGACGGCAGGGGGGGAAAAAGCGACGGCAGGGGAAAACCTTTTAATTACTTTTGAATGCATTATGGGAACAGCAGTGATCAATGTCTTATGAATAATTACTATTAAAATCAGTCTTGATCACGATTTATTTAACAAGGTGACCGGTTTCGACCACTACTGTGGTCATCTTCAGACCTATAAGTTGTATACAAAGCTCTAATTAGAGGGCTACATACATTAAACAAAAAACAAAGTTATAAAGCTATAAAACGTTGAATGACCATTGAGTAGGGACCTCTTTCTGATGGAGAATCACTACTGGAGAAACCAGTGCACGGAGGCTCCACCCACTTCTGACTGCATGATGTCATTATTAATCAATGAGTGATAAGTCGAATTACAATTTCAAATTTCTTAGTTAAAAGAACATTGTTAAGAGTTAGCAATAAATACACACTAAGCTTAGGTTATTAAACAGCTATTGTCAATTAAGAAGCGTTAAAATATTTAAATATGTAGGAAAATGGACTTCGGTTTGGCAGTACTTGGGTTGCTCTCTCAAGGCCTATCAGCGAACCATTTGGAACCACTGGTTGCTATGGTGAAGTTAGACGCCGTTGCAAAGATGAAGCAGCAGGCTTTTTTCACTGAAGTTGTTGTAAAGTCGATAGTGGAACTAGTGGTTGCCATGGTGAGGACAAACGCCAGTGCAAAGATGTGGCAGCAGGCTTCTTTCCAACGAAGTTGTTGCGAAGAATAATGGCAAAGACTGTGGCGTCAGATGATGTATTATTGAGCAGCAACTTTTCTTTATTAAAACGAAAAGAATAAGCTACAATAATCTGTAGCTGACATGTATACTGCATGCTGCCCAAATACGATACGAAGTAGTTGTCCGTATATATGAAATATTATCTATGAAGTTGATATGTAGATTACATGAGCCTTTTTTTCATTTAAGGCATTGCTATTCCTCAAATTATATGCCAGTCATATAAGCAAGTAAAAATGAAAGAATTTAAAATTATAAAATTATGAGCCAGTGTCAAAAATAGAACGATGTGAATAGCAATATGCAGTCTAAAAGCATAAAAGCAAAAATTCTAAAACAGATAGTCAATCATAAAATAATATTTGGTAAAAACAACTACAATGTAAAGATAAAATATTTGCTAAAAGTCTTTGTTTTAAAAGGTTAAAGAAAAGAAATTATATATATTTTTTTAATTATAAAGGACAGAAGAGTAAACATTCTAAAGCAGATCATCAAAAAGCTCAAAGAAATGTTTGTCTTTGAACTGAAGTTGTTCGTTTAAAACAGATAATGGATTACTTTTGTGAAGTGAAAAAATTTCAATTTCTTCTAAGGTATTTAGCAGTGGTCCTTTTGGCACAGTATGTAATATTTTCAAATTGCTAGAAATGCAACCCTCAGAATGATTGTATCCATCAAGATGTTGACCAAATATTGATTTGATACGTGCAGTACCAGTAGTATGTTCTTTGAAACGTGTTAAAAAGTTACGGCCAGTTTGGCCAATATACTGTTTCTCACAGTCATTACATATTATTTTATAAACGCCTGACTTTAGGTATCTATTTGAGTCTCCAATTGTGTGTTTCAGTTTCATCTGTAGGGGGTTATTAGTTTTAAATGCTATCGTCACGCTTGTGTTCTTCAATAATTTATTTATTTTATCTGAGATAGGTCCCATGTATGTCATTTGTGTAAATCTCTTCTTGGAATTTATAACAGCGTCATTTTTTTTCTTGTAATTTTTGATATAACAGGTCAATCTGAAGGGAATTATAATTGTTAGCAACTGCTATCTGTTTTAATGTATCAATTTCCTTTTGGATTGCATCATGTTGGAGAGGTAATTTCAGTATCCTATGTATCAAAAATTGATGCTTTCGCTAACAACTTAAATAATTTACATCCAAAACTTGTATTTACAGTAGAACACGAAAGTAACAATAGTATTAATTTCCTTGACCTCACAATTACAAATCAGAATGGAAAACATAATATTTCTATTTACAGAAAACCCACATCAACCGACGTAATAATAAATGCTACATCATGCCATCCATTAAGATACAAAATGGCATTTTTTAAAACTATGATACATAGGATACTGAAATTACCTCTCCAACATGATGCAATCCAAAGGGAAATTGATACATTAAAACAGATAGCAGTTGCTAACAAATATAATTCCCTTCAGGTTGATCTGTTATATCAAAAATTGCAAGAAAGAAATGACGCTGTTATAAATTCCAAGAAGAGATTTACACAAATGACATACATGGGACCTATCTCAGATAAAATAAATAAATTATTGAAGAACACAAGCGTGACAATAGCATTTAAAACTAATAACCCCTACAGATGAAACTGAAACACACAATTTGAGACTTAAATAGATACCAAAAGTCAGGCGTTTATAAAATAATATGTAATGACTGTGAGAAACAGCATATTGGCCAAACTGGCCGTAACTTTTTAACACGTTTCAAAGAACATGCTACTGTTATACTGCACGTATCAAATCAATATTTGGTCAACATCTTGATGGATACAATCGTTCTGAGGGTTGCATTTTTAGCAATTTGAAAATATTACATACTGTGCCAAAAGGACCTCTGCTAAATACCTTAGAAGAAATTGAAATTTTTTCACTTCACAAAAGTAATCCATTATCTGTTTTAAACGAACAACTTCAGTTCAAAGACAAACATTTCTTTGAGCTTTTTGATGATCTGCTTTAGAATGTTTACTCTTCTGTCCTTTGTTTTAAAAGGTTAAAGAAAAGAAATTATATATATATTTTTTTTAATTATAAAGACTTTTAGCAAATATTTTATCTTTACATTGTAATTGTTTTTACTGAACATTATTTTATGATTGACTATCTGTTTTAGAATTTTTGCTTTTATGCTTTTAGACTGCATATTGCTATTCACATCGTTTTATTTTTGACACTGGCTCATAATTTTATAATTTTAAATTCTTTCATTTTTATTTGCTTATATGACTGGCATATATCTTGAGGAATAGCAATGCCTTAAATGAAAAAAAGGCTCATGTAATCTACATATCAACTTCATAGATAATATTTCATATATATGGACAACTACTTCGTATCGTATTTGGGCAGCATGTAGTATACATGTCAGCTACAGATTATTGTAGCTTACTCTTTTCGTTTTAATAAAGAAAAGTTGCTGCTCAATAATACATCGTCTGACGCCACAGTCTTTGCCATTCTTCTTCGCAACAACTTCGTTGGAAAGAAGCCTGCTGCCACATCTTTGCACTGGCGTTTGTCCTCACCATGGCAACCACTAGTTCGACTATCGACTCTACAACAACTTCAGTGAAAAAAGCCTGCTGCTTCATCTTTGCAACGGCATCTAACTTCACCATAGCAACCAGTGGTTCCAAATGGTTCGCTGATCGGTTTGGCAGTACATGGGTTGCCCTCTCAAGGCCTAAGTCCATTTTCCTACATATTTAAATATTTTAACGCTTCTTAATTGACAATAGCTGTTTAATAAGCTAAGTTTAGTGTGTATTTATTTCTAATTCTTGACAATGTTCTTTTAACTAAGAAATTTGAAATTGTAATTCGACTTATTACTCATTGGTTAATAATGACATCATGGAGTCAGAAGTGGGTGGAGCCTCCATTATATATAGTAAGACGTGCACTGGTTTCTCCAGTAGTGATTCTCCAACAGAAAGAGGTTCCTACTCAATGGTAATTCAACGTTTTATAGCTTTATAACTTTATGTATTTTGTTTAATGTATGTAGCCCTCTAATTAGAGCTTTGTATACAACTTATAGGTCTGAAGATGACCACAGTAGTGGTCGAAACCGGTCACCTTGTTAAATAAATCGTGATCAAGACTGTTTTTAATAGTAATTATTTGAAAGTATTTAAACCGACAAACTCTGTTTTGATGTCTGCTGTAACCTCCAAATACTTTTCACCCTGTATATTTCACGAGCGGCGAGACCCCCAGAATAATAGGAGTCTTTTGTTGTAGTAGAGAGGCACTAACAACAGAATGGATCCATTCGGAGCTCTCACTTATGTCGAAAGTAGACTGCTCGCTAGATGTCACCTGAGTGACAAATCTGTGGAGGAGATTGTTCCTGGTGTGATTGCAACCTTTCTATACATATCCAAAGCGACTGTTTCCAGCTCACAATCACAGCTAAACCGAGACAAATGACTTATGTGCTGACGAACAGGAAGCGTTGATCGTTGCGGACGGTGGTTGTAAGATATCGCATGAAATCGGCTGAAGGTATCCATCACTCCATGAGTTACAAAGTGCTACCGCCAGGGCAGCTAGCGTAGGAAGTTAAAAAGATTGGATTACAAGTATGGTTGCCAGGTGCCTGGTCGTGTTTGGACAAATGTATGCAAATCCGGCGTGGCCAGATTTTGTTAGGATTTTTTGTGGTTAAGCATGGAAAGCACAATTAAGTTGCGTTCTAAGCTATCGAAGTAAACGCGAGGAGTAAGTATAAGGAGGCATCGGCAGATGTACTATAAGGATATACAGACATACCAGCGGTTGCTGTTCTAGAAAAGAAAACGTCAGATGACAGTAAATTCGTTGATCAGTGGCAAAAACTTCGCGTAATTCGTGAGTAAAAGACGACTTCAGAAACCTACGCTTAATGGAAAGTGGACAGCTTATTTCAAATTACATCAAAATGAAGAATTTTATTCGGAATTATCGAAACTGGCAGAAGATTATTTTGCTACTCCAGGCCAAAATGTCATCGTCGAAAGAATGTTCTCTTTCATAAAACTCCCGACAGAGAAAGGAACACAATAAACTTCAAATCGACACAGTCCCGAGGACGACGTTGTACAATTTAAAATTATCCTGTCAAGTGCTCCAAGAAATGATCTACGAAAAAATAACGTTCTTGATAAACTGATTTCGAATGAGCAATATTACTATGAGAAATGTTACTAGTTTAAGTACATATTGTTGTTATTTCTTTATGCACCTAACTGAAATAACCAAACTTATTAATATCTGTTTTTTCGCCCCAGAATAGGTAATTTATTTTGACTAATGAATAATTTTTTATGTAAAACATTCTCGGTTTTCTTGCCGCGTCAGTTCTTGATAAAATCTCGAACTCCTGACGATGGAAGATATCGTATAAAGCTCGAGTTTTTATCAAGAATTGACGCGGCGAGAAAACCGAGAATGTTTTAGATATAAGTGATGTGGAGGCAAATTGTTTACACATTGTAAGTGCCGTAAGATAACGTGGGTTTCTCCAGACCACGTTACCGAAAATCAAATAGACCACGTAGTCATAAGCCGCAAGTTCCGACACTCTCTGTTAGATGTCAGGAATAGAAGAGGGGCAGACGTTGGAAGTGACCACCACCTAGTTTTGGCGGAATTCAGACTGAAGATAGTGGCAAATAGAACCAAGCTCAACCATAGGTGCAAGAAAAGAGGTGGCAAGATTAAAAGACCAACAGATGAAAGAAACATTTGCCCTTTAACTACAAAACGGATTCCAGGTCCTCTCTGAAGAAAACTTTATGGAAGGGGAATTGAAACATGCTGGCAAAAAATCAAGAACAGTTATTTAGATGTGGGAGAAAAAATCTTAAGTTTTAGTTCTTTCCTGTGGCTGATTTCATTCCACGTAGCATCGGAGATCCATTCCTTCCTTTGATGTGCCTTAAATCCGAAGTTAAATTTTTGTAAGACAAGAGCGCAGAAGAGCGAAGCGCTTAAAGAGTACATGGAGGCGAACAAAAAAGTGAAAACATTGCTACGTCGAGATAAAAGGATACAGCATTACCAAACGGTTGTCAATGAAGAACTTTAGCCACGAAGGACCAGTTAAGAACAAGAATGGTGTGATGCTTACAACTCAACAGGCACAGCTACAGAGATGGAAGGAGCACTTCAGGGAACTGTTAAATTGTGAAGACAACCAAGAGGAACAGGTAAGAGATGTTCCAGAGGAAGTCGAAGAAGATCAAGATATAAATTTGCAGTGCCCCACAATGGACGAAATTGGGATTGCCTTGAAAACACTAAAAAATACAAAGGCTCCAGGCCTAGACAACATAGCACCAGAGCTCTTAAAAGCCGATATTGAAAGTACTGTTTAAATGCTCCATCCTTTGCTGAAGCATATTTGGCTTGAAGAGAAATCTCCAAAGGAGTGGAAAAATGGCTTGGTGGTAAAGCTCCCAAGAAAGGGAAATTTGTCAGACTGTAACAACTGGCGTGGTATTATATTGTTGTCAGTGCCCAGTAAGGTCCTCACCAGAATTATTTTAAACAGAATTGAAGAATCCCTTGAAAAGAGACTGCGTAAAGAACAGGCTGGTTTTAGGGCACAACGCTGCTGTGTTGATCTTATTAACACTCTTAGGATCATCTTAGAGCAAAGCAAAGAATTCCAAGCAACCATGTACCTGGCATTCATTGATTTTCAAAAGGCCTTCGATTCTGTGAAACAAAGTGCTCTGGCAGATGTTGCGGAAGTATGGCATACCACAGATCTTAAACATCATAAAATATCTATATGATGGCTACGAATGCTGCGTACTCCACAAGGGAAATATGACAGAGCCCATAAAAGTAACAACTGGAGTCCGTCAGGGTTGCATTTTGTCAGCAACACTTTTTCTACTCATTCTAGACTCTGTTATGAGAAGAGTCACAGCAGGCAGGAGACGAGGAATCCAGTGGGGGATCCACGAACGTCTGGAGGATTTGGATTTTGCAGACGACATAGTTTTATTAGCTCCAAGGCTGACTGATATGCAAGATAAATTAAACTTGCTGAAAGAAGAAGCAGAGACTGCTGGCCTCAAGATAAATACAGGCAAAACAAAGGAAATGAGAGTAAATTCAGGGAACATGGAGGTGCCCCTGTTAATAGGTGAGCAGCGAGTGGAGACTGTCAACTCATTCCTGTATCTGGGTAGTATAGTGGCGGAAGATGGGGAGCTGGAGATGACGTGAAAAACCGCATTAAAAAGGCAAATGCTGCCTTCATACAATTGTATCCAATATGGAAAAACAGAAATATCACATACAAAACAAAAATCCGTATTTTTAATACAAATGTGAAGGCTGTCCTCCTGTACGCCAGTGATATCTGGAAAATGGATAAAAAGACAACAACCCAGTTACAAAGCTTCATAAATAGAGGTCTTCGACGCATCATGAATATCTGGTGACCAGAAAAAATATGTAATGAGGAGCTCTGGCTAATAACAAACCAGATACCTATAGAAGACCAGATACGAGAGGGAAAGTGGGGCTGGTTGGGGCACACCTTGAGAAAACCAGATGGAGCCATCGAGAAAAAATCATTGGAATGGAATCCCCAGGGAACAAGGGAGAGAGGAAGACCAAGGGGCACATGGAAGAGGACAGTGGAAGGGGAAGCAAAAAGAGTTGGTAAGACCTGGGCAGAATTGAGGCAAATGGCAAAAGACAGATGGATGGCGAGTTCTCCTGGATGCCCTATGCCCCCATAGGGGCGAAAGGAATTAAGTCAAGTCAAGATGTCGCGAAAGACTTTGTTCTCATAATTTTTTTTTATTATGACAAATGAGAGGAAAATTAACCATTTATTTACTATCGTAATGGCCAAAATATTAGGCTGTTTATTAATTATTAAATGTGGTCAGCTTTTAGTGAGATCAACCAGCTCTGAAAAAAAAAAAAAAAAAAAAAAATCACTAAAGGATTCAATATACCCAAATGACTCCATTTCTGTTTGAAACAGGTAGTGCGGCTTTTAGGGCAAAATGTCCACTAAATATTACACCGAGTTTGGCTTTCCTACTTCAGGACCTGGCAACTCTACAGAAATGTGTGGTTCGTCAGGAGCTGTTTGGACAACGTAATTAGTAGTAAGCAAAACTTGGTGGCGTAACGAGCAACGCCACTGAACAAGGGATGAATGGGAACGAGTGATTTGGATTGATGAGTCAGGTCATAACCTTTCACAGTCCCTTTGGAGGGTTTGGGTTTCAGGAGTGCCTGAGGGACGTTACCTGCCGTCTCATGTAAAGCCAGCAGCGAATCATGGAGGAGGCTGCTTACCACGGTTAGATTATTTTCTTCTTTGTGTATGTGTGTGTGTGTGTGTGTGTGTGTGTGTGTGTGTGTGTGTGTGTGTGTGTGAGGGGGGGAGGGGATGAGCGAGGGTGGCCGTGCGTGCATTATCTACGAACTGTTTGACTAGTGTAAGCAATATAGGCTGACGTGTGATCGACCATTCTGCATTTTGCGTGCTCCTAAGCACAATGAGGAAACAACAAACCGTTGCCGTGGGCGGAGCTTGTGTAGTACTCATTTCTGCCGCTAGGAGTGTATGGCGCAACTCTTTAGCTGTTCAGTGCCGTCTGTGTTGTCGACCTGACTTGTTTTGTTCATCTGTAGTGATTGTTTTTGCTAGCGCTGTTTGTTCATGCTCCATTTTTTATGATGGCAAGTTGAAGTGAACAACGTGCAGCTGTGAAATTTTGTTTTCTACTCGGTAAAAACGCTGCTTTAACTGTTTTAATGTTGAAAACAGTTTACCAAGATGACGCTTCGGGAAAAACTCAAGTGTGCAAGTAGTTTTCTCGATTTAAAAATGGCGATATAACGACTGATAATAAAGGACTGATAACAAATCATGTTCTGGATGTCCATCGACTGCCTGAATCGACTAAAATACTGAAAAATAATCGAGAGCTCCTGCTCACACACCGTCGACAGACAATTGATCAACAGTCAGAGATTAGTGGGTTACCTTGGAGCTCGACTAAGCGAATTTTAATGAAAGATTTGGGCAGACAGGAGACTGGTTATTCCACAACAACGCACTTGCACACACAGCCACCTCTGTTAGACAGTTTTTGGTTAAAAATGGCGCGGTCCCGCTGCCTCACGCACTTTACTCGCCTGACCTGGCTCTGTGCGACTTTTTCATATTTCCCCACACGGAAAGACCATGAAAGGGCACCAATTTGACAACATTGAAGAAGTCAAGAAAAATGCGAGCGAGCAGCTGTCAGTCATTTCTAAAGATGACTACGAACAATGTTTCTAACACAGTAAGCATCGGTGGCACAAATGCGTTAGGTGCAATGGAGACGGTCACAGGTTCAAATCATCAGTCATGGATGTGTGTGATGTCCTTAGGTTAGTTAGGTTAAGTAATTCTTAGGGGACAGATGAGCTCAGATGTTAAGTCCCATAGTGCTTAGAGCCATCTGAACCATTTGTAATGTAGAGTGTTTTGTACGAAATAATGTTATTTTATAAACAATTTGAAAATACATAGCCTTAGTAAATAATTTCGGTTTTTAAGGATATTCCCTCATAACCTCTAAATTAAAGTGTCAGAAGCTGTTTTGTGAAGGTATTTGAAGTGTAGCCTTGTACATAAGTGGAATGCAAACGAACAGTCGAGACAAGAAGAGAATTGAAACAGGTGAATAAAACAGCCAACCAGCTGCAATAAATGATGGTTTTCAACTAACCTTGACAATGGTTTCAACGGATTTAAACTAGACTTCTTCAGAAGGACAAGAAACCTGCATACAGCGTGACAACAGATTACAATCAAAACATCATGGACTAGTATCAAGTGTCATAAAGAAACTGGTACCTACAACAAGTGTAGGGATGCCACAAACAACATGATATGTACTAACATAGGAAACGTAGTACTTACAAACTTCGTCGCGCGGAGTAGCTGAGAGGTTTGAGGCGTAATGTCACGGATTGCACGGTCACTCCTGCCGGAGTTTCGAGTCCTCCCTCGCGTGGTGTGTGTGTGTGTGTGTGTGCGTGTGTGCGTGTGTGCGTGTGTGTGTGTGTGTGTGTGTGTGTTGTTGTTCTTAGTATAAAAAGTGAAGTAATGGGTAAGTCTAGGAACCGATGACCTCAGCAGTTTGGTCTGTAAGGACTTCACACACATTTGAACATTGTTTGCCAATGTGAAGTTCGTAAGTAAAAAAAGTCAGTCAGTAAAGCGACTTAACATCTCCACGTAAAATGTGTCAGCAATGATCTGTACATTCAATTGTAAAAGTTAACGCCCCTGAAATAAAGGACTTGTCACATTAGTAAAGTCTGTCACATAAAATGCCGACTGAGGGTGAGTGGAGAACATGAATACGAGAAAACAAATACTGAGGCGCATGCGCTGATAAACATGTACACTTCGTGGCACAAACAGCCAGTAAGCGTTAGCACATTGATATTACTAACAGAATTACAGATTACAGAAATAGGATAGAACAACATGTTGAAAAAGACGTATACAAAATAAAATACACTAGTATACATTAAGATCCTTTACGTATGTAAATTTATGCAGATGTACCATTTTTCTTCCCGTTATTCATTAAAATTAATGCAGAGGAGAAATGCCAATGCACTGTAGACATTTTATTGATATTAACTTAAAATTTATTTAGTAAGCACGTGGGATTTCTCAGTACTTTGGAATACACCGAAGCTCCAAAGAAACTGATGTAGGCATGCATATTGAACTACGGAGGTGCGTAAACAGGCAGAATACGGCGCTGCGGTTGGCAACGCCTAAAAAAGACAACCTTCCATTGCAACAGCAGTAACAGATCTAACAACGACGCCAGGCACTTATCAAGATTTGAGTGACGGTGTTAGTCAGCGGACGTAGGGTGGGACGCAGTATCTCCAAGGTAGTGGAGAAGTTGGGATTTTCCCATACGAACATTTCACGAGTGTACTGTGAATATCAGGAATCCAGTAAAACATCAAATCTCTGACATCTCTGCAGCCGGAAAAAGATCCAGCAAGATCGGGACCAATGACGACTGAAGGGAATCATTCAACGTGAAGTGCAACCTTTCCGCAGATTGCTGCAGATTTCAATGCTGGCCCGTCAACAAGTGTCGGCGTGCAAGCCATTCAACGGAACATCAATGATGTGGGCTTTCAGAGCCGAAGGCCCACTTGGGTAACTTTGATGACTGCACGACACAAAGCTTTACACCTTGCCTGGGCCCATGAACACCGAACGTTGGACTGTTTATGACTGGAAACGTGCGGCCTGATCGGACGAGTCTCGTTTAAAATTGTATTGAGCGGATGGACATGTAAGGGTATGGAGACAACCTCACTAACTCATGGAACTTGTATGCCAGCAAGGGACTGTTAAAGCTAGTGGAAGCTCTATAATGGTGTGGGGTGTGTTAAGTTCCAGTGATGTGGGACCCCTGATACGTACGTGTCACCTGTCATAGTCGTATATAGATGTAAGCATCCTGTCTGATCACCTGCATCCATTCATGTCCATTGTGCATTCCAACGGACTTGGGAATTTCCAGCAGGACAATGCGCCGCCCCAGACGTCCAGTATTGCTACCGAGTGGCTCCAGAAACACTCTTCTGAATTTAAACACTTCCGATGGGCAGAAAACTACCCAGACATGAACGTTATTTAGCATATCTGGGATGTCTTGCAACGTGCTGTTCAGAAGATATCTCACCCCCTCGTATTCTTACGGATTTATGGACAGCCCTGCAGGATGCAAGGTATCAGTTTTCTTCAGCACCACTTCAGACATTAATTGAGTCCATGTTGTGTCTTTTTGCGGTACTTCTGCGTGCTCGCGGGTGCCCTACACGATATTAGCCAAGTGTACCAGTCCTTTGTCTCGTGTATATGGTTAAGCCTTTTTTCCCCCCTTTGGTTTTTAACAGAGAGTCATTGATCTGACTGACTACAGCTTCTTGACAAATTTTCTGCCAAGTACAATAAATGAATGTTATTTTGTACAGCCGCTTTCACTAATCGTAGACTGACATGATTAGCGCGCCCGTCAAATATCGAAACTGCACTTTGAGTGGGTAATTGGTGCTTGTGTGACGTTTTTGTGTATGAGGGGTAAAAGCTGTAGTGACCTGCTGATAAAACTTAGGCTCCTCCAGCCACTTATTTGTCAAAGCAGCATTAAGTGTCACTGTGTAGGTGTTAATTAAATCCATCGACTCTGAACTGCACCATGTAGATCAATGATGACACACAAGTGTCATCTCCAGCAAAGAAGGACAAAACAGTTGTTGATTCTCTACCTGCTCCAGCAGACATCCTATTCAGTGACTTTCCCTCTTCCCCAAGAACTCTTACCCTGGTTGGGTCATTGCCAAAGCCTGACTCATCACAGTTGTAGACAAAGCAGGATTTCATATTCTTTTTTAGCCTACATATCGAATACCAATTGTTCATTTCTTTGTAGAAGGTATGAACTACAAATGGATCTCCAGCATTCTTTTCGGACTTTTGAAGGTGCTCAGGCTCTTCAAATAAATACAGGGGGTTGCGTTTCATAAAAGCCTGGTACCAAAGCTCACCGGGATGACCATCTTGAAGTCGAGTGCTCAATTAATTCTGTTTAACATATTGTTGTACCAATGACTTAAGTTCCTCTTCGTCAAATGTTAGCAATACTGTACGAGTATGATTGTTATAAGTTGAACATACAGAATTTTCTCCGTAGTACGTTAGTTTAGATGCATGTACATTGTTAATAACAGCAATTCAGTGTACTGGTTTTACTGTATTTCTAATTAAAATCTGTATTAAGTGACACAGAGACTAGTACTCTCTACATCCGTAACGGAATGCCAAGTCACACCAACTATCTTGCTGTCATCTGGCGCCGCCTGCGAACTATTCAGTAAATAAGAGGAACAACATACCCATCTTGATGTTTAAATAAAGAGAAAAATAATACCAAGATAAAAACATTTAAATCAGATCAAATCTAATAGTTGCATATAGCATGTGCCACCTTGTGTCTTGTAAATATATTTTTTAAAAAAGGTTTTACCCATCTGACGTTACATGTGTGTTTAAAGAACAAAAAAACAACTGACCCACAGGTAGTGAACCTGGAAATTCTTATATTTTCTATGTTTACTGGCAAATGTGGAAATAAAATTCCTTACATAGCTGTCTGACTTATATTCTATTTTATGTAATGCCCATGCAAATTCGAAGTTTTTTTTTACTTTCCTTAGAGTGTTGTTTATTACGTAGTTCATATAGAAGACGCCATACAACCAATCGATGTGTTCTCCACACAGTCTACCTTCTTTATACAGTAGTATTCAAGGAACTGTGACTGACACCCAAACAGCAGGGAACTGACATGCATTGAGACTAGACAATAGTGGCATGTAATCTAATGTATAGCCATACAGGTTACGCCATGAGTTGTAACTTCTTATGGTATCACCTGACCATGTACTACTTACATTTTTTTTAGCATTGATGATGGCTAGGCACTAGCCAAAATCTGGATTTGCCAAATAAAACCTGCAAAAAAAAAGGAAGACTAATTTATAAATCATAAAGCGCAGCAATCAAATAGCTGGCAAGTACAGCTTCAGTATGTGTAGAAGGGGCCTGAGGATGCGAACGGCCTAATTTATCCAGTAGTAGCCTCCGAGCTACAGAGGAAATTAGAAAAAAAAACAGGTAAATCCTGTCTAAAGAGTCGCAGTTAAATTTTCCTTTTATTCTCGCAGAAAAAAATGATTTCTACCATTTAGTTCGATGGTATATGTCTCATTCTGCGACATCAGCTGCTTCTGCTTCCCTAAAAGTTTTCACTTTTTTGTAACATCATGCGCAGATCTTGTCACATCATTTACAGCGTAACTGCAGTCGGAACTCTTTTTAATGTAGGTCCTTCCCATTTTCAGAAATCTGGTATGGAACAACATCATAATACTGAAACTTCCTGGCAGATTAAAACTGTGTGCCGGGCCGAGACTCGAACTCGGGACCTTTGCCTTTCGCGGGAAAGTGCTATACCAACTGAGTTACCCAAGCGCGACTCACTTGCCCGCGAAAGGCAAAGGTCCCGAGTTCGAGTCACGGCCCGGCACACAGTTTTAATCTGCCAAGAAGTTTCGTATCAGCGCACACTCCGCTGCAGAGTGAAAATCTCATTCTGGAGAGAGAGAGAGAGAGAGAGAGAGAGAGAGAGAGAGAGAGAGAGAGAGTGTGTGTGTGTGTGTGTGTGTGTGTGTGTGTGTGTGTGTGTGTGTGTGTGTGTCTGTGTGTCTGTGTGTGTGTGTGTGTGTGTGTTTTGAGGTTATCGGGCGCTAAACAGTGTGGTCATCAGCGCCCAAACGCATAGAAACAGGAGCACATGCAGTGAAGGGACGAAGACGAACAGCGAACAAGGAGAACGGCTAAAAGACACAGACCTGACGCAGTTACAAATCCTCACATACAGAGGCAAAACAAGTGGAGAAGAAACGCACTAAAAAAAGGAAAGGAAACAAGGAAAATAGAACAGAAATCGAAGTGAAACAAGTAGGCAATCGTGACTGGCAGACCTCTTACCTAAAGCCTGGGTGAGCCAGTCACCCAGCAGCACATTAAAATCCTCTCCCTAAAATCCGAGGCAACAAATTGGACAGGACACAAAACCGTAAGACCTTAACCACAGTCGTTGCGTCGTCTTGCAAAATAGACGGCAAATCCGGTGGCAAGGAAACCACCGCCCTCTGGTCAGAGAATACAGGGCAGTCAAGTAAAATGTGGCGGACAGTAATCTGGACGCCACAAGCACTGTGCAATCTCCGCTCAGTATCTGTACCCAATTACCATGATTCGTCAAGTTTTAGGGGGTATATGTAAACACGTGCAGTGGTTCTTATTGAGCTTGAAATTAAGTTCTTTCATTATTACTCTGTCGTCTGGGAATGATAAAATAAATAAAATTTTTTGATTTACCTATAACAAAAGAAAAAAAATTTCATCTTAAATCTGGATCTAAAAACCGTCTGGACCTGTCAACATAAAAAGCTCAACAATTAACAAAATTCAGTAAGAAAAAGAGAGGGAAGTGATATCAGAATGAAACATGAAGACTGAAATAATGCTGCCTACAATTACACGAAATGTCACTCCAGCAAAATTCTAAATCTGGTGTTTGCTGATATCCCTAGTTTACCGATACGCAGCCTGACCCTACAGCATTCATGATGTGCTGCTTGAAAAATTCATGTCGATAAATATCTAAGTATAACGTTGCAAAGTGATATGAAATGGAACGAACACGTAAGGACGGTAATACGGAAAGCGAAGGGTAGACGTCGGTTTAATCAGAAAATTTTAGGAAGGTGTAGCTCATCTCTTAAGGAGCCCACGGATAGAATACTAGTGTCACGCATTCCCGAATACTGATCGAGTGTTTGGGATCGCCATCAGGTTGGATTAAAAGAAGATGTCAAAGCAGTTCAGAGGCGTGTCGCTAGATTTGTTACTGGTAGGTTCGAATAGCACGCGAGTGGTACAGATGTTCTTCCTGAACTCCAATCAAAATCCATGGAGGGAAGACTTTTTTTCGCCTAAAGCTGATTAGATTATTTACAGATGCGGCATCTGTGAATGACTGTATTCGCAGTACTTACACTAGATGTACGTTGGCGGCAGTAGAATCGATTTGCAATTTAACAGAGGTCGTACGGAATTGAACACACAGTCGTTTCTGCCTCGCTCTATTTGCGAGTGGAACGGGAAAGGAAATGGCTAGTAGTGGAACAAACTACCCTCCGCCATGCACTATCTCTTGAATTACGGAGTACGTATGCAGGTGTACATGTATGAGGGGCGATAAATAAGTAATACAACACTTTTTTCTCGGCCAGTTTCGGCTGAAAAAATTCTGAATTTATTGAGAGACGTCGTGGAATATTCCCGTTTCAGCCGCTTTAGTATCGCGAAGTTCATTTGGTGGTGGCGCTATATGTTGCCTTCAAAATCGCGTCTTGTAAAGGAAGCGCATTCCAGTTAGGGGGCTGTCATTGAGTTACTTTTAGTGGAAAACCAGATTGTCACAGTCATTCGTAGGTGGTTGAAAAATGTCTAGAGAGACCTGTCAGTGAACAAAAGCACGGTGAGTCGTTTGGCGAGGCGTCTGTCATCATCGCACCAAGGTCGCACAAACCCGTCCGATTTCCTGAGTACTGGCCAGCTGCACTCAGCTGTGACTCCCCCAATGTTGGAACGTGCGGACACACTCATTCGAGATGATCGACGATTCACAATTAAAACACACGGTAGTGTTGACACCAGTTGGGGGTACTCAAAGGTGTGTATTCACTGGGTTCCTCGCCGCCTAGCAGGAGATCATTAAGAGCAACGAGTTTGCACTGTGCAGGAAGCAGGACGTGGATGACGGGGAGCCGCACGGTGTCGGGCGTTGCAGTCATGGACTGCGCGGCTGGTCACGGCGGAGGTTTGAGTCCGCCCTCGGGCATGGGTGTATGTGCTTGTCCTTAGGTTAATTTAGGTTAAGTAGTGTGTAAGCTTAGGGACTGATGACCTTAGTAGTTAAGTCCCATAAGATTTCACACACATTTGAACATTTTTTTTTATGACGGGGAGGTTATTTATGCAGCAAGACGTTGGCTCCGACGTAGAGCGGCAGAGTGGTACCATGCGGGCACACAGGCCCTCCTATCAGAGTAGCCGTAAGGGCATCGCACTCGAGATTATGTTGAAAAACAAGGTTTTGTAACAAAAGATTGGGGAATAGTATAGCGTATTGGGATCATGGGTGACTGGAATTCGATAGTAGGAAGAGAAGGAAACATAGTAGGTGAATATGGACTGGGGCTAAGAAATTAAAGAGGAAGCCGCCTGGTAGAATTTTGTGAAGAGCGTAACTTAGTCATAGCTAAGACTTCGTTCAAGAATCATGAAAGAAGGTTGTATACACGGAAGAACCTTGGAGATACTAAAAGGTATCAGATAGATCATATAATGGTAAGACAGATTTAGGAACCAGGTTTTAAATTGTAAGACATTTCCAGGGGCAGATGTGGATTCTGACCACAATCTACTGGTTACGAACTGCAGATTGAAACTGAAGAAACTGCAGATTGAAACTGAAGAAACTGCAAAAAGGTGGGAATTTAAGGAGATGGTACTTGGATAAACTGAAAGAACCAGAGGTTGTACAGAGTTTCAGGGAGAGCATAAGGGAACAATTGACAGGAATGGGGGAAAGAAATACGTTAGAAAAAGAATGGGTAGCTCTGAGAGATGAAGTAGTGAAGGCAGCAGAGGATCAACTAGGTAAAAAGACGAGGGCTAGTACAAACCCTTCGGTAACAGAAAAAATACTGAATTTAACTGATGAAAGGAGAAAATACAAAAATGCAGTAAATGAAGCAGGCAAAAAGGAATACAAACGTCTCAAAAATGAGATCGACAGGAAGTGCAAAATGGCTAAGGAGGGATGGCTAGAGGACAAATGTAGGGTGTAGAGACTGTAGAGGCTTATCTCACTAGAGGTAAGATAGATACTGACTACAGGAAAATTAAAGAGACCTTTGGAGAAAGGAGAACCACTTGTGTGAATATCAAGAGCTCAGATGGAAACCCAGTTCTAAGCAAAGCAGGGAAAGCAGAAAGGCGGAAGGAGTATATAGTGGGTCTGTAGAAGGGCGATGTACTTGAGGACAATATTATGGAAATTGAAGAGGATGTAGATGAAGATGAAATGGGAGATACAGTACTGCATGAAGAGTCTGACAGAACACTGAATGACCCGAGTCGAAACAAGACCCCGGGAGTAGACAACATTCCATTGGAACTACTGATGGCCTTGGGAGAGCCAGTCCAGACAAAACTCTACCATCTGATGAGCAAGATGTATGAGACAGGCGAAATACCCTCAGACTTCAAGAAGATTATAATTCTAATCTCGAAGAAAGCAGCTGTTAACAGATGCGAAAATTACCGAACTATCAGTTTAATAAGCCACAGCTGCAAAGTACTAAAGCAAATTCTTTACAGACGAATGGGAAAACTGGTAGAAGCCAACATCGGGGAAGATAGTTTGGATTCCGTAGAAATGTTGGAACACGTGAGGCAATACTGACCCTGCGACTTATCTTAGAAGAAAGATTAAGGAAAGGCAAACCTACGTTTCTAGCATTTGTAGACTTAAAGAAAGCTTTTGACAATGTTGACTGGAATACTCTCTTTCCAATTCTGGAGGTGGCAGGGGTAAAATACAGGGAGCGAAAGGCTATTTATAATTTGTACAGAAAGCAGATGGCAGTTATAAGAGTCGAGGTGTATGAAAGGGAAGCAGTGGTTGGGAAGGGAGTGAGACAGGGTTGTAGCCTCTCCCCAATGTTATTCAATCTGTATATTGAGCAACCAGTAAAGGAAACGAAAGAAAAATTTGGAGTAGGAATTAAAATCCATGGAGAAGAAATAAAAACTTTGAGGTTCGCCAACGACATTGGAATTCTGTCAGAGACAGCAAAGGACCTGGTAGAGCAGTTGAACGGAATGGACCGTGTCTTGAAAGGAGGGTATAAGATGAACATCAACAAAAGCAAAACGAGGATAATGGAATGTAGTCGAATTGGGTGATGCTGAGGGTATTAGATTAGGAAACGAGACACTTAAAGTAGTAAAGAAGTTTTGCTATTTGGGGAGCAAAATAACTGATGGTGGTCGAAGTAGAGAGGATATAAAATGTAGACTGGCAATGGCAAGAAAAGCGTTTCTGAAGAAGAGAAATTTGTTAACATCGAGTATAGATTTAAATGTCAGGAAGTCGGTTCTGTAAGTATTTGTATGGAGTTTAGCCACATATGGAAGTGAAACGTGGACGATAAATAGTTTAGACAAGAAGAGAATAGAATCTTTGGAAATGTGGTGCTATAGAAGAATGCTAAAGATTAGATGGGTTGATCACATAACTAATGAGGAGGTATTGAATAGAATTGGGGAGAAGAGGAGTTTGTGGCACAACGTGACGAGAATTAGTGATCGGTTAGTAGGACATGTTCTGAGACATCGAGGGATTACCAATTTAGTATTGGAGGGCAGCGTGGAGGGTAAAAATCGTTGTGGGAGACCTGGAGATGAATACACTAAGCAGACTCAGAAGGATGTGGGCTGCAGTTGGTACTGGGAGATGAAGAAGCTTCACAGGATAGAGTAGCATGGAGAGCTGCATCAAACCAGTCTCAGGACTGAAGACCACAACAACACCAACATTGCGATCCTGAATAAAACCATCTTGCTCTCAGAAAAAAAAGTGTTGCATTACTTTAATTCTACATCTGTGAGGCGTGTTCAATAAGTAAGTTCAAATGGATGTAGGCTGTAGTAGTTAGGCAGAGGTGAAGAGGCTCGTGCAGGATAGGCTAGTATGCGGTGCTGCGTCAGACCGGACTGATGATCACGACATCTAGTGTCACCACCACCACCTCACCTCTTAGAATCTTATATGTATTCGACCAGGTTCAGTGGCCTTCTGTTCGTTCAGTGATGTTCGCTAATTGTCGATCCCACGGCCACTTGATTTTGTCATTCCTGTGACACAGTGTTGGCAGCGCTGCCAGCCTCCGGCCAGAGACGCCCCCACCGTCATGGGCGGCTCTCCCCGTCGGGTGCCACGTGTCCGCCACGTGTCTCACCTCACGTGCCCCACTTTCCGCCAGAGGGTTTATTTTCCGGCCAGCGCTGACGCCATCGCCGGCTGTCCTGCCCACACAAGTCGCCGGGGATGCGTGAAACAGCCGGCCGGCGTCTTGATGGCGCGTCCCACGACTCCACTCGCTTCCGCCTTTTTCCCGTCTCACATGGATGATGAGCTCAGAACTCCTGTGGCGAGTAGCTCGCTCGGTCGCTCTTTCCACTTCTGGAATGCGGAAGGCTGCGCGAGGGCCGCTCAGATTTCACCGAGACTATTTCGTGCTGCACTGATATATCCTTCATGTCAGAAAGAATGTTAGGGGAATGCTTTTTTGTGCACAGTTGTCTTGATCAAGTTTGGTGAATTTGTGATAGCTGACCAGTTCCAACAGAATTAAAAGTTTAGGAAAGACAAGCTGAAAGCTACAAAGAAATGTAAACGGTTGTAGGAATGCTAAAAAGTGCAAGGTAAAGACAGTAAGTGAAGAGAAAAATACTGGGTATCCTTTAATTTTTGTGTGTGTTTACATTCCTATTTTTCTCACTGTCTTGTCTCGTAAATGTAAAAGTTGTAAAAATATTGAAAGAACAAGATAAAAAGGGAAGTCAAATATGTCCAGCATTTTTCCCATTGCTTTTTCTTTTTTTAATTTTTTTATCTATAAAATAAAAACACATCCAGTAATTTTTCATCATTTTCTGCTAATGTTTTCAATTTTTTTCCGTATCTTACACATCTTAATATTTTATCCCTGTTTATATTTAATAGATATTTGTATATTTTTGTTGTTTTCGAAGTTTTAATTCAGAGTAGAAACCAGTCAACCGTCAAATCCTCAAATCCTCAAATACGTTCAAAATAATTGCGAACAAAAAGTGCAGGTTTTTTTTGTGGGTCCGTACCTCAATCGGTAAAAAATGAACTCTTACAGGCTCACTTTGTTCTCCGTCTGTGAGTCAGTCTGACCGACCGACTGTGAAATCTTTCTCAGTAGCGGGTAGATGTATCGAGATGAAATGTGGACCATACAGTGTCTACTGTCTGTTTGCGGTGTAATACATTGAAACTATGCGATTAAAAGATACGGCCGTTTATGTTACACACACTGTATTTGAATACGGATGCCTATACCAGTTTTTTGGGAGCTTGTAAAATTAGTGATTTTCGCCTAACGAACTTTAGGCCATCAGGCGTGTACTATTGAGCGTATATTAAAGTTATCGAATTGTAAAGTAAAAGATATGAACCATCGCATAGCAGCGACAGAATCTATTATTCTTTATCTCTGCCGTTCTTGCGCGGTTCCTGTGAATCTCTATGTACATGTATCGACCAATGATATAAAAAAGAAATTCTGTTGTTTCAAGACAAATGAAGCATTTGGCGCCTCACCTTTTACCAGGGGGGGGGGGGGGGGGGGGGCGCAGAAACCTATGCGCAGAAAGCAACGTGTTTTCTCAGTTGTGCGCATGACGTCACGGTGGAAGCAGCTGTGCCAAACAGTACACAGTTCGAATTGTGTGTGATTGTTTTTCTTGTGTTGTTTTGTGTTTGAAGGAGTATTTTAATTGAGTTCTTTCTTCTGAGGTACTCAGTAAACAGCGGAAACATTCGGAATTCGGGAGCGTTAACGGTTTTTGCTGTAATTGATATTTGATTCGGAACTGAAATAGTTAGCGATAGCGGACAGTGGAATCAACATTGTGTTCGCCAGCTCTATAGTTTATGGTTCGTCCTGTGAAATTCTTACTGGAGAATCTACAAGTGAGTGAGAAAATTAATTTTTACCATGCCAGGCTGTGCTGTAACGGGCTGTTTTTCCTACAACTGGAGCACAAAGGGAACTGACGTAATGTATCACAGTTTCCCGCGTAATGAAACATTACAAAAACTATGGTTGTCGAAATGTTGAGGGAAAGACAGTGTAAATGTTGCGCATGCAAGAATACGTTATCGCTATTTCGCAGAAACAGATTACTTAAGGGATTTACAGTCTGAATTGCTTAATTTGCCCCGAAAAAGAATGCTCAAGCCAGATGCAGTTCCTTCGCGCTATTTGCCATGCAGTAGTGCGACTGTCAATGTGTCACCCGCAACAGAAGACAGAACCAAACGGTATAAGAAACGAGAACTACATAAGAAATCTCTGGAAACTCTGGAAAAGCTGTCACCAAATAAGAAACATCATAATAAGAGCACATGTACAGATGATAGCTTTTTTGAGACACAGATAAAGTTACTTTGATGAATACTATAGCGGCTTTAGAAAGAAGGAATGCTGTTCTTACAAACAAGTGTGTGCAACTTCGAGCTCTTAAGTAAATTCATTTCAATGCGATTAAATGAGTAGTTTCCGATTTATTTGAGCCGAGGTTTCGAATTTCAAGTGTGTGTCAGTGTGGTTGTGATCTGAAATTTTACCGATGTGTGAGGCATAAGCTGCGAAAGAATATAACTCATCAGTTTTAACTGTAATATTTTAGCAGCAGAAAAGCAGTTTAGACACCTCATTTCTGGTATAAACAAAATCTTCCGCCAAAAACTTGACGTAAACTTGCATGCTGTGTCGTCTGCCTGTGAGCACTTGCTTCCACACTGACGTCACTAGGCCAGCCAATGGCAGAGCAGAGCGCTTACTGCCCAACGTTATTATCTAGTAACCCTGACCTTTTACTGTTTGTATTCCATGAAAGGCGGACGCGGACTTGCTGCGTTCCGCAACGTTATTTTATATTTCATGTGAAAAGATTGAGTGAATATGCTGTTATTTTTCCAATCAGAAAACATGTAGTTTCTTGTAACTAATTACTAACAGACAGCATCGAGGACATTTTGACTGTTATGTATAAAGTATTTAACCACAATGGTCATCTATTGTAATTTAATATGAAAAGGTACGTAGCATTAAAAAAAGTGTGTTAAAGATAAGTGTGCTTATTTTAGTAAATTAACCTTGATAATTTCCATCTCCTCATTTACTCAATTGATGTTTATTTTGTGTTTGTTCATCACCAGAAATTACGATCACGCTGATGGGCCGAACGCATCATGAGTCAGAAGCAACATTATCGTTTTCCTATTATTTCTGAACCAATTCTTTTTAATTGTGTAGTGTTGCATTTCTTTTAAAGTCTATAAATCTTCTGGTCCCGTAGTGGTGTTGCGGGTATGACTACATCGCGAATATAAAAATGCACAGAAATGATAATGTTTCTCTTATTCAGGCATTTAATGCTCAACGTATGTTTTAATAGTGTAATCAATCCCTGATTCTGTTGCCAACTGGACCACCAAAATATTCACTTTTTCGACATTTTTTTCAAAAAACAATATAAAAACTTTGAGGTTCGCCGATGACATTGTAATTCTGTCAGACAGCAAAGGACTTGGAAGAGCAGTTGAACGGAATGGATAATGTCTTGAAAGCAGGATATAAGATGAACATAAACAAAAGTAAAATGAGGATAATGGAATGTAGTCGGATTAGGTCGGGTGATATTGAGGGTATTAGATTATGAAATGACGCATAAGGTAGTAAAGGAGTTTCGCTATTTGGGGAGCAAAATAACTGATGATGGTCGAAGTAGAGAGAAAATGTAGAGTGGCAATGGGAAGGAAAGCGTTTCTGAAGAAGAGAAATTTGTTAACATCGAGTATAGATTTAAGTGTCAGGAAGGCATTTCTGAAAGTATTTGTATGGAGTGTAGCCATGTATGGAAGTGAAACATGGACGATAAATAGTTAGGACAAGAAGAGAATAGAAGCTTTCGAAATGTGGTGCTATAGAAGAATGCTGAAGATTAGATGGGTAGATCACATAACTAATGAGGAGGTATTGAACAGAACTGGGGAGAAGAGGAGTTTGTGGCACATCTTGACAAGAAGAAGGGATCGGTTGGTGGGACATGTTCTGAGACATCAAGGGATCACCAATTTAGTACTGGAGGGCACCGTGGAGGGTAAAAATCGTAGAGGGAGACCAAGAGATGAATACACTAAGCAGAGTCGGAAGGATGTAGGCTGTAGTAGGTACTGGGAGATGAAGAAGCTTGCACAGGATAGAGTAGCATGGAGAGCTGCATCGAACCAGTCTCAGGACTGAAGACCACAACAACAACATTTTTGTGGTGTCACCGCCAGACACCACACTTGCTAGGTGGTAGCCTTCAAATCGGCCGCGTCCATTAGTATACGCCGGACCCGCGTGTCGCCACTGTCAGTGATAGCAGACCGAGGGCCGCCACACGGCAGGTCTAGAGAGACTTACTAGCACTCGCCCCAGTTGTACAGCCGACGCTCATAGCAATGGTTCACTGACAAATACGCTCTCATTTGCCGAGACGATAGTTAGCATAGCCTTCAGCTACAATTGCTACGACCTAGCAAGGCGCCATAATCCTTTGCTATATATATTGTGGTTATAACATGTATCATGAAGAGCGATGTTCTACAATTGTGGATTAAAGTTAAGTATTATATCAACTACGTACTTTATTTGCAATTCTCAAGATATTGTCCTGTTCCAGACCTCACGCCAGTCAGCGTGTAATTAAACGTGTGCATTTCGGCCTCCTCTAGAAAAACAGTGTTGGCTCTTCTGCCAACACTAAGATTTTGATGAGTGAGCTTTCGAATATCAAAATTGGTTTGGTATTTCCCTTGACCTAGAGTCGCCAACATTGACAAGGAGCAAACTTTCACATTAAAAATAAAGGAAAAATGCGTAATTTTGTTATGAGACTTCAGGCTTACAATTAAAACACTCTCGAAAGTCTTTCAATCCCAGGGACCGAGGTATTGCCAGTGTCAGTGTCTGTAACAGGCAAAAATCGTCCGGATTTTCTGTTCCCTAGATGCGTGGACTGCCTGTATACATAATTAGGTTTGTATGGAATCCCCAGAGCACGAGTTCTGCTCGCAAGTGGCCGATTTTTCTTTAAAAGTAGAGCGCTTGCTTCAGTTTGACAGCGAGACATTTCAGTACTGTGAAGTCTCAACAAATTCCTGTTACTTCATTCAAAATATGGTCACGTACACTGACCAGCCTAGACGTTAGGACTAAAAGATTAATACAGTGCTGGTTTACCTTTGGAACGTAACGTAGCAGCAGTTCCGCGTCGCATGCATTATAAAACTCCTTGGTAGATTTCTGCAGGACCTGGTTACCAGATATCACACATTTCCCGTAAATTAGGACCCAGTGGCTCGCGGGCGCAGAGGTGCTGAAAAACATCGTCTCTCGTGCTTTCAAGAGCATGATAGCGAATTCACGTCGACGCCTTGGTCACCGAATTAGCCTGATCTGAAAGCCATGGGAGTTCATGATCTAACCATGCACAGTTAGCCTGATAAGAGATGAAGGGATGCAGCTGGTCAGCAATGACGTATACCTTGCCCACAGCCTTCATGATGCCTTCCATTACTACTACAGGTCCCACTGAAGCTCACTTGGCTACCACGAATACCGTAAGACTGGCCGCACTGACCTGAGTCTGTTGCGCGGTATACTCACGAAGAAAAAGAAGAAGAAAACCGACGCATCTCTAAGGAATTATCCAAATGGGACGGAAATCGGGCGTGTGATACATGTCTATACAAAAACAAATGAATAGACCACCTAATTTTTCTGAAATTGTAGTCAAGAAGAAGGGCATTGACACACACAGTGGTTACGGTTACTACAAGCCACACAACAAGTTGGGGAAACGGTGCCAAATTTCTAGTAGTTTACTGTCGAGTTGAGATTTTCACAAATGTTTTATTCGTATCCTACAGAAACTAGCAGTACGGCAATAAACAGCCTTTTAAACACGCCGCTAACAGCAATCAAGTAATTTGTAGTACTACAACAATTTAAAAAAAAAGGAACATTAGTAAACAGGCTGCTGAAGTAAAGACAGGACTTTATTAATAAAGTACGGTGAGGCAGTGATGCTACCAACACCGCCATTAAAAGAATTAAACAGATCTCAGCAAACACACGATTAATGGCAATAAAGGGAATTTACAAACTTGGAGGAATTTAAAAAATTTTAAACAAAAGTGTCCTGGAATATCATTAGAACATAACAGATATGACGGACCCGTGTAAGGCGGCCACAAATCACCCACTCAGGGATGCTCAGGCTAGGCAGAATACTGACCACTTTAAGTACGCCCGTAAAACACAATTGCCACTCTCAGGCTGGTCACTGCACCGACTTCTAGCCAGCGAAAACGTGTCATAAGATGGCTTAACTTGCTGACAGAATTAGAACTAACCTCGTGCAAGGAAACATTGCACCACGCAGTCCCGAATGAGCGACCACATGATCAACCAACAAGAAGCATGAATTTACTCATAACACACGACCGAATAGCGAAACAATAAAACTGCCAAAACTACACCTCCAATCGGACAGTAACGAGAGGAGGAGGAAAGATCACTTTCTTCAATTACACCGGTGCCGGGGACAGGAAACCCGGTCACTGGAGGCCACAAGGCAGAAGAGACAGTGGTTACACAAAATTATTACTTAATGATCAAACCTTCCACTAACGTAACTTGCAATTATGCTCGAACAGGCAGTACACGACCTCCGATGGCAAGGATCCACACATACGACCGCGCACGCGCCGCCAGCGTACCCAACACGCCACGGTCACGCGACAACACGCCCTGTCACCGGAGTTCAAGTCTTCTCTGCGACGTTGACGGGTGGAGACCGCTCCTTCATGTCAGGTGTCTCCTTTTAAACTCCAGTGTTGAAACGGAGGATTTAAAGAAGCTTGTTAACGTCCCACCAAGGCGAAAGGAACAGCAACTACTCGTGGGGCGATTCTGTGTACAACCAACCCGCAGGGAGCTCTTCCGTCAACTCGACCCGCTCGTTACACACAACCGACATACATCACGTGGCGACTCGGTACAACCGACCACCTCTGGTCCGCACTGGAGAGCCACACTGCCCTCCCGTGTCCACTACACTCTCTGGGCGCAACACCCCTACTTCCGCGCCACCACACGAGGTTACAACCGATCAAACATCTCACTTCCTCCATAGCAGTTTCCCGGAAGTAAAAACGCAGATATCGATAGCAGAGGGAGAAGACAACCAAGCAGCCACTTAATGACAGACAATATATCAAACAAACATGTCAGGGGAGGAAAAGGAAAACCAGTGCAATCTAAATACAAGGTGTAGCACGAGTCGATACACGGCTCAGAGTCCTACTATGAAAAGAAATAGCACCCCCAGACCATCACTCCTGCTTGTCCGGCCATATGGCGAGCGACGGTCAGGTCGGTTTCCCACTGCTGTCTGTGGCATCTCCAAACCCGTCTTCGGTGGTCATCTGAGCTCAGTTCGAAGCGGGACTCATCACTGAGACTCCATGCTGAGGACGTTGCATGATGAAGATGAAGAAATAGAAAAAGTATATGATGATATTGAAAGGGTAATACATTTTCATCTCCCTTTAGATACTACAATAGCCATGGGGACTGAAATGCAGTTGCAGGGGAAGGAGCAGAAGAAAACGTTACAGGAGAATATGGGCATGGGACAAGGAATGAGAAAGGCGGAAGACTACTTGATTTCTGTAATAATTTTCAGCTAGTAATAGCGAATACTCTGTTGAAGGATCACAAGAGGAGGTGGTATACTTGTAATCTAACCCAGCCTTTTCCATCATGGTCAGAAAGAGATTCCGAAATTGGATACTGGGTTGTAAGACGTACCCAGGAGCAGATGTGGTCTCAAATCACAATATAGTAGCGATGGAGAGTAGGTTGAAGTTCAAGACATTAGTAAGGAAGAATCAATACGCAAAGAAGTGGGATACGGGAGTACTAAGGAATGACGAGATACGCTTGAAGTCCTCTAAGGGTATAGATACAACAACAAGGAATAGCTCAGTAGGCAGTATAGTTGAAGAGGAATGAACATCTCTAAAAATGGTCATCTTAGATGTTGGTTTCTTCGCAGTTACCCACTTTATAGCTCTTCCATGGACAACATAAGAAATATTCACTTGATCGATGAAAGGAGGAAGTACAAAAATGTTCAGGCTAATTCAGGAATACAGAAATACAAGTCGCTGAGGAGTGACATAAATAGGAAGTGCAGGGAAGTTAAGACGAAATGACTACATGAAAAATATGAAGAAATAGAAAAGGAAGTGAGTGTCTGAAGGACTGACTCAGCATATAGGGAAGTCAAAATAACCTCCGGTGACATTGAAAGCAAAGGTGGTAACATTGAGAGTGCAACAAGAATTTCTCTATTAAATGCAGAGGAGAGAGCACATTGGTGGAACGAGTGCTTTGAAGGCCTCTATGAAGGTGAAGATCTGTCTGATGTGATAGAAGAAGAAACAGAACTCGATTGGGATCCAGTATTAGAATCAGAATTTAAAAGAACTTTCGAGAACTTGAGATCTAATAAGGTAGAAGGGATAGATAACATTCGATCAAAATCTCTTAAATAATTGGCGAAGTGGCAACAAAACAACTATTCACATTGTTGGGTGTGCAGACATATTATCTTACTTTCGGGAAAATACCATCCACACAATTCCGAAGATTGGAAGAGCTGCAAGTACGACAATTATCGCACAATCAGCTTATGCATCAAGTTGTTACGAGAATAGGCTAATATACGGAAGAATGGAAAAGAAAATTGATGATGTGCTAGATGACAGTTTGGCTTTAGAAAAGGTGAAGGCACCACATAGGCAATTCTGACCTTGCGGTTGGTAATGGAATGAAGCATCCCCAACTCTCTTGTGGTTCACTTTTTAGGTACTCCACGTCGACGTCTGCTCGTAGATACGTATCGTCAGTAGGTTTTCCGGCTTTACTTCCCGACATGACAGCGACGACTCTCCGATGAGTTGCGGGCCTTGTGTTTTGTTATTACTGCGAGTCTTATAAATATCGCTTTTATTTAGTAATTTGCCCGGCTAAAACTCTCCCTTTTTATGATTAAGACAGGCTGCGCCACCTTTCGGAGGGAGTGGGGACGTCAAAGAGTCACAGAAGTTCATATTACGCAGTCCGTAAAACACGTAGAAGTTCACTTCAGGTAGCGTGTTAGTTAATGCCTACGCTTTCCGCTAGATGGTACTGACTTACTGCTGAATAGCTTTGGTTCCGTGAAACCTTCCTTCACTGATTAGTACTAGCTAAATGAAATAAGCACAACACTCTCGTTTCACTTTCACTCTATATTCAAGGATTAAGATGATGATGGATGATGGTCTATCTAAAAGGTTCCTAGGCTGGAGGAATCTAAATAGTCCGCAAATGCCGATATGCAAGCGCTCTACGTCCAGATTCGCAACTAACGGCACACGACACTTACAAAAGTCCACACGTTAATATCTGAATACCGGTACCTCTGAATTCACTCGTGTCAGCAGATAATTTGAGCTTCTGCCGTCTATATGTCCGTAAAGTTCCAATCTAGCACTGAAGTCCTCAAATCCACTTAATACTCCATTGCTACCAACAGTCAGAGATCGTACACTACAAGACTTTTAATCTCCGTAATATTCTAACAGTTTATCGTGAATGTTAACAGGATGAAGTCCAATCTAATTATTGTCTCGCTGACTGACACGGTTTCCCCGACCTTTAACGAAAGAATCAAGGGAAAAAAGCGGTAATAATGACGACCAGGCCTTTTTATAGGTTTTTCATCACAAGAGCTAACGTCACTGCCTTCTCTACGACGGAGCTTCCGTGGCTTTGCTGTATTTAGACGTTAAACTACTTGCTGATATACTATAGTTTTGATCTGCAGTTACTGAACTCTGATTTTACACTATTTTCCCCTCTAAAAATTCTATTCTTAATTTTAAATTATTCTTTCTATAGCTTTTATCACTGTAAACTGAACCGAGGTGTTACAGGAAGCAAGACTAAGGAAAAAAATCAAAACACGTTCATTGCATTTGTCAACCTGGAAAGAGCATTCTTCTCAGAATTTCGAACATCTTGCACTATTTTACACTGCCGAATAATAGTAAGCTATAGGGAGAGACTGGTAACATACAGTATGCACAAGAATCAAGAAGGAATAATAGGAGTGGGTGACCAAAAACGAAGTGCTTGGATTAAAGATGGTGTAAGACAGGGATGTAGTCTTTCGCTCCTAATGTTCAGTCTGTATATAGAAGAAGCAATGATGGAAATAAAGAAAGGTTCAGAAGTGGAATTAAAATTCAAGGTAAAAGAACAACAATGATACGATTTGCTGATGACGTGGCTACCCTGAGTAAAAGTAAAGAAGAATTTCACCATCTGCTGAATGGAATGATCAATATAGTGAGTACAAAATGTGGATTGAGAGTAAGGCCGTTTCACAACACGTTCACACTATGTCACGTTATGTAATGCGACAGATGTTGTGCGACAGATGTTGTGCGACAGATGTTCAGTTCACACCGCCACCGACGTCTGTAAGATACTGGGACATTGTTTCTGCTCTGTCAGTTCAGTTGAAGCAGGTAACATGACAAGTGGTTCGCGGTGTGCTAGCGCGTTTACTAAGAATGTGCCTTGGATGCATGACGGCAATAGTTGTTCGAGTAGTGAAGAGGAACTCACACTGTTGTACTTGGTTACAAACCAAACGCACTGGGTGCACCCCATCAACCGAAGACGGGAACAGTGCGGCTAGTATCATCATCTGATGCAGGATTTGGAGCTAGATGATAGATTCAGAACATACTTTCGGCTATCTAAACCTGAGTTTGAAGAGATCTTAACATTGATAAGTAACGATAATAGTAAAAAAAAAGACACCAACTACGGGAGATATATTTCCAGCAGAGAAAGGTTGGCGCTATGCCTAAGCTAAGTTTTCAAAAAAGTAAATTTCATTAGAGCATTAGTAATCTTATTTTAGGTGGCTTATAATTTTGGTAAAATTTATTTGAAACATATAAACAAAAATGTATTACTTTTGAAAACTAAGTAGCATTTATTCTATTTAAAATTATTTACGTTTAGCTGAATCTGTACTTTAATTATGCACCTTACAACTTATTTTAAGTTAATAATCGAGAAGTAATCGGCTCCAACGATTCACGTTGTGTAATTGGAGCAAAATCGGACACGACCGCCTCTACCACTCACTCGTAACCAGAACAATGAAAACTATTTATTGTTCAAATGAAATCGTTTTTATATAGTTAAAGAGTACAATATTTGGTCAAAGAAAATAACTTAGCACATTATGCTAATTTCAATACTGTAATGTATACTGAGATTCAAAACTGGTGGTGTTATCACTCAAATAAGAGATACAATGCATGTTCGAAGAGCTGGATGAAGGAGAGAGGCAGGATGAAGAAAATGAATAATGATGTGGCACACTTGATGGCTCCTGAACAGCTTGCGACGCTAGGCCTGAAGAGCGCGAATGCTCTTTGCTTTTGCGATTGATTGCATCAGTTCTAGTTTTATCCGTGTTTGCAAAAAACGAGGGAGCAAACGAGTGGACTTGCAAGCACTGGCGAAAAATAAGTCCAAGTCATCAGCTTTTGGTGCACTTCTTTTGGCTCTCTGTTTTTCCTGCAAATAATTAATAAATTTGTCCACATTTCTGGGGTGACGGTTACGGGGTTCACCTGGTGTTGACGCATTAGTAAAGGGAAGGGGACTAGTCTCTTCATTCTCTTCTGTATCAGTAATGCTTTCATCTCCTGGAGTGAGAGGAAGGTCGCAGTCAGGGCCTGTTCCAACAACACTTTGGTCCATTGGAGCGATATTAGTGTCACACGTGAACACACAAAAACAAAGACGTAGTACAAAGGTGATATCACACGCACAAACATATTTGATATCAACAATTAAAAGAAGGCTAAATTTCAAAACTTAATGTGTATACGTTATAAATTACAACATACATTGTAATTATTAATTAAGTCTTACAACTCGTATTTATATTTACCATCCTGTAAATACAAGACAATCGTGTTTGATCAATGGACCGGTCATCATCAGGCCTAAGAATGGCAGAAATAAAACGGCGTCACTTCTTAAGCACTATTGGCTACCAGAAGTTCCGGATACAAATTACGATAGGTGCCACTGGGGTCTATTCTGTTATTTCTTGTTGTCAGTATTTAATCAGTGTTGCCATATTGATTTTGCCATTCATGTGCCTCATGGCGACCGATGAGACTGGTCGAAATCGAATGCTTTTTAGGTATGTTTACCGTCTTGTATGTACGTTCAGTATAACTGTAAATACGTTTTACTTGCTATAAGGCGTAAAGTGTTGCATACGTTGTAACGTCAAAAATAATTCTCATGTTACTGAAACTTTGTCACTTAAAAACCACAACCACAGTCTTCCCTCATCCCTGTCACCTTTAGACTTAAAAATATTTGCATATATACTTGACAATGTATAAAGGTCTTTACTTCCTATGTTTCATTGTTGTAACGAGGAACTCCAATTGTTGTTAGTATTTCCACAGCTTGCATTTTGTAGCTAATTGGCCTGACTTGGTCTTCTTCCGGAACAGAGCTTGGCGGTGGCGGTCACGTAATTTCCTCCATTCCTCTTTCAAATTCGCTTCCGTAAAAATAAACACAATTTAAGTGTTGGCTATGTTTTTTCAGATTCTTGTCTACAGGAAATACATTTACAACTATCGGCTTCAGCTACAGATTTGTAGTTAGTATAGTGTCAACGACAATTGAAGAGGTGTGTCATGCTTTATGGAAGAACCTACAGCCTCTATACATGCCAACTCAAGACGAAAACATGAGGCGAAACATTGAAGAGGGCTTCCGTTCCAGATGGGATTTTCCTCATTGCATAGGAACCATTGACGGCAAACACATACAAGTACAAGCTCCTCCGAACTCTGGATCAAACTTTTTTAATTACGAAAAATACTACTCTACTGTCCTTTTGGGACTGGTTGATTCAGAATGCAAGTTCATCGCTATAGATCGTGGTGCCTATGGAAAAGAATCTGACAGTAGTATTTTTGTTGAGTGAATTAGGGAAAAAAATAAGCAACTATGCTATGGCAATACCTCCTGACGAACCATTGTTTGAGGAAAACTTCAATGTTCCTTATGTAATTGTGGGTGACGAAGGTTTTCCCCTTAAAGGTTTCTTGCTTCGTCCATTCCCAAAGGAACGACATCTTAACGATGAAAGAAGAATTTTCAACGACAAACTTTGTAGATGTAGAAGAGTGGTTGAAAATGCTTTTGGCATTCTTGCACAAAGATGGCGTATCTATTTCAGACCCTTAAACTGTAAGCTGCAGGTAGTAACCAAATTAGTCAAAGCAACAGCCGTCCTCCACAGTTAGCTTTGCTCAAAGGGACCGTTATCTCCAGTTATGACGCCTGATAAACTTTTAGAAGCTTATCACAAAGCATGGAAACCTATTGCTCCTTATGTGCTCAGGCAAGTAAAGAAGCTAGCGAGGTACGAAATCACTTTGTTAAATACTTCATGTCCGAAGAAGGAAGTGTGCCATGGCAGTGGAACCACATTTAATGATAACCAAAACAACATTTGCCCTAACAATTTGTATGTATTCTGCTGTTGCGTATGATTAATATTAACAAAAAAGAACTGCGATGCTAACAGTGCGTGGCATGTAGTAAGAATGTTCATTCTACTGTCTAACTCAACAAAAAATTACATATCAAGTAATGTTCATATACATTTTAGTATGCCAATTTGTATTTACCATGCATGTGTTTTTCTGTTTTTTAAGTCGTGATTTGTTACCCTTGCGAGATTTAGTACAAAACTTACTTTGGGCTGTTTATTAAAGAGTATAAATAATACAAATTTTTGCTAATATTAAAGCCAGTGTAATAAATATTAACACAACACATTTATGTTGTTAATATTATTAGACTGTACTCAATTATGAAGGGTTATGTTGAATGGTTTTGAGTTTGAACTAGTACAATCAAGAACTACTTACTATTTTGTCCCAGTTGCTCTGCTATTTCGCCCCATGCTGTGCCCTTTAAATTGCTGTCTCCACAGCAGTGGACGCGTTCTGACGGCTTCAATTACCTCTTCCATAACAAATAAAAAAAATAGCAATACAGCTTTTAGTAACGAGTTCAGCACGAAACTGCGCGACAGGTGTGGTCACGCGCGTGGCAGTGTAGTTTGGGCCACTGCGCAAGCGCGAGGGCACAGACGTCGACAGATGGTTTGAAAAGATCGCTCTCGGAGCGATCCAGCAGATTCGTCTGTCTACGTCTGTGGCGTCTGTGAGGCTCTGCGAGCTCGGTGTGAGTTACACCATTTAAAACTATGGAAACAGATCTTTTGAAAAAGGGATTGGACACAGTATCCCCGGGGGTACGATGAAGTGGGTATTTTCCCGTAAGACCATGTCCCGAGTGTGCCGTGAATATCAGGAATCCGATAAAACATAAAATCTCTGACATCGCTCAGGGCGGAAAAAGATCCTGAAAGAACGGGACAAAAGACGACCGAAGAGAATCGTTCAACCTCACAGAAGTGCAGCCCTTCCGCAAATTGCTGCGCTTTCAATGCTGGACCATCAATAAGTCTCAGCGTATGAAGCATTCAACAAAACATCATTGATATGGGCTTTCGGAACCGAAGGCCCACTCGTGTACCCTTGATGACGCGCACAAGTGAGACGTAAAGCTTTGTGTCGTGCAGTCAACACCGACAGTTGATGACTGTAAACATGTTGCCTGTTCGGGCGAGTCTCGTTTCAAATTGTATCGAGCGGATGGGCGTGTACAGGTATGGGGACCACCTCGTGAATCCCTCCGTGTCAGCAGGGGATTGTTCACGTTTGTGCAGGCTCTGTAATGGTGTGGGGGCGCGAGCAGTTGGAGTTATACGGGACCCCTGATACACCTAGATACGACTGACAGGTGACACGTACGTAAGCATCCTGTCTGACCACCTGCATCCATTAATGTCCATTACGCATTCCGACAGACTTGGACAATCCCATACATGCAGAATTGCTACAGAGTGTCTCCAGGAACACGCTTCTGAGAATAAAAACCTTCTGCTGGCTGCCAAACTCACCAGATATGAACATCACTAAGCATATCTGGGATGTCTTGCAACGTGCTGTTCAGGAGAGATCCCCCACCCTCTCGCACTCTTACGGATTTTTGGACTGCCCTGCAGGCTTCTTGATGTCAGTTCCCTCCAGCACTACAGGGCTATTACAAATGATTGAAGCGATTTCATAAATTCACTGTAGCTCCATTCATTGACATATGGTCACGACACACTACAGATACGTGGAAAAACTCAAAGTTTTGTTCGGCTGAAGCCGCACTTCAGGTTTCTGCCGCCAGAGCGCTCGAGAGCGCAGCGAGACAAAATGGCGACAGGAGCCGAGAAAGCGTACGCCGTACTTGAAATGCACTCACATCAGTCAGTCATAACAGTGCAACGACACTTCAGGACGAAGTTCAACAAAGATCCACCAACTGCTAACTGCATTCGGCGATGGTATGCGCAGTTTAAAGCTTCTGGATGCTTCTGTAAGGGGAAATCAATGGGTCGGCCTGTAGTGAGTGAAGAAACGGTTGAACGTGTGCGGGCAAGTTTCACGCATAGTGATGTGAGAGATTCAGTGTTTAAACCTCCTCTACCAAGAAACGTGCCAAAACTGCGAGCTCGCATCAACAATGCTTTCGAACTCATTGATGGGGACATGCTGTGCCGAGTGTGGGAGGAACTTTATTATCGGCTTGATGTCTGCCGAATAACTAAAGGGGCACATATTGAACATTTGTGAATGCCTAAAAAAACTGAGTTTTTGTATGTGTGTGCAAAGCATTGTGAAAATATCTCAAATAATAAAGTTATTGTAGAGCTGTGAAATCGCTTCAATCATTTGTAATAACCCTGTATTTCAGACATTAGTCGAGTCCATGTCACGTCGTGTTGCGGCACTTCTGAGTGCTCGTGGGGACCCTACGCGATATTAGGCATGTGTACCAATTTTTTTGGCTCTTCATCGTACATTTGTACATTATGCACATGTCCTTGTACGATGGTTTCATAATTTCAAAACGAGCGAGGTGGCGCAGTGGTTAGCACACTGGAGTCGCATTCGGGAGTACGACGGTTCAATCACGCATCAAGCCATCCTGATTTAGGCTTTCCGTGATTTCCCTAAATCGCCCCAGTCAAATGCTGGGATGGTTCCTTTCAAAGGGCACGGCCGACTTCCTTCCCCGTCCTTCCCTAATCCGATGAGACCGATGACCTCACTGTCTGGTCTTCTCCTCCAAAACAGCCCAGCCCATAATTTCAAAAGTGTTTTCAGGAATACAGGTAAACGAAATTTTTTGAATACTTCACTGCGAACACAGTTCATTTTCTATTTTTGTTTCTAGAAAAGTTGGAAAAAATGAGTACCCGGGCAATGCCGGTTTTTGAGTAAAATATAAATGACGAGAGCAATGGTCGGTACTGTGCATCCGTATTCAGCGATCCAAGAGTAGACTCACTCACTCACTCTCTCACTATATATATATATATATATATATATATATATATATATATATATATATATATATATATATATATATATAGAGAGAGAGAGAGAGAGAGAGAGAGAGAGAGAGAGATGGAAATTTCAGCTTTCGAGCAGTGCACGTGGTCTTGGGATGGCCGCCCGAGGCAGGAGACCGCGTTAATTGCTCGCCTGTGCGGTCTTAATTGGACGAAATTACGCGTGGCGATAACCGGTGAGCTGATTAACGCGCTGACTGGCTGCCGAGCTATACCGCCTGCGGCGCTATCAGCCGACAGCACGCGACCACACAGGCACGGCAGCCCGCTGCGAATGCCATGCAGGGCGTTTTGTTTGCAGTGTTCACTAACAGAGCGTACGAAGGTGGTTAGCTGCTGTGTTCTGTCGGGCAGACTCCAAGTCGGCAACTTTATGTGACCACAAGAAGGGTAATCTGAAAGGGTCAGTTAATCCCACACTCAAACACGGCAACTCTGCACTCACTCAGGTAGCAGGAAGGCCGGACCTGTGATGTAACAAAATAAAAGTGATGTTATTCAATGGGTAAGTTGGAATTTGAGATTTCGCTTCCTGTTTTTTCAATCATAATTGGCGTAAGAATCATGGATTGACCATTGTCATAAAATATTGCATTATGAAGTGTGAAGAGTCTTTAGTTGCAGTTTCGCGTTTCTTGAAGCAGTCACAGCTAGCGTGCTGTTGATTTAGAAATTGCGTTATCGTCTTTCTAATTACTTCATGATCGTAGATACGATCATACCCGGTCGTGAAGTTATTGTTATGACAAAACTATCTCCTAAGGGACCATAAGATTCTTAAGGGCGCAAAAACAACTGTAACATCACACAAAAGGGAAATTCAATATTAAAGCTGATGCAAGAAGACGATAAAACAGTTTTCTTTTTATCAATGTAACACGCACATTGGACTGCTGATCTTGGTGTCTGTAATCTTAGCAAAATGCATAATTAAAATTAAATAATACTGAAGAGATAATAGGAATGAGCACTGCTAAATGATTCAGTATTCCCAGAACAAATATTTATTATAACTAAAACATATATCGTACTTTAAGCTTAGTACTACAATGACAGTAGATTTTTATATACGTTTCATGTCCATTGAGCGCTCTTTTATATAGCCATTATCCTCTTTGAGTCGCTCGTGCGTCATCTCGATAAGTTATAACAGTTCTTTTTACACTTCACTCGAACTTAGACATTACAGGTTTTTATACATTTAGTAAAAATTAGATCAGACGGCCACAAATCTGCGTGCGTCTTACTTAAGAAAAACAGTACCAGTCTTTAGCGCTCAAGGCTTCATTTGTTCTCCAGCGAACAAAATAGTGAAGGATCGCATAACTATCCGTATTTTTCTGTTTATATTGCCGCCCAAAGACGACGAATTACATTATTTAGAAAATTCCACCGTCGCTATGCGACGCCTTATTATACATAAATCATTCTTTATAAACAAGTATTTGCCTTCTGGCTGAAAGTATTAACTATTTGCTGTTTTAATGAAGTCAAAAATAGCGAATATCATAGACCCGAGGTTTGAGTTTACGTGATGATGCACAGGTATCAGTGAATTGATGTTATTCGCAGAACTACCGAGCTCGGTTAGGGCCACAAACACCTACACCCGTCGTGTTTCGTTGTGCGCTTCAAATTGGTAGTGAAAGCGAAAAATGTTGCAGAAACTCGCGTTTCGTAACCTTTTAGTGATCGTGTTAATGTATTAGTTGATGCGTAAGTTAGTGGCGTTTTTGTTCTGCATATTGGCATTCCGGTTGATATCGGTTTATTTATCGAATCACAAATTTTTTTAAATTGCGGTTCACTGTTGCTACTTAAGTTTAAAGACTGTCATTTCGAGATAGCGAGTGCAGCTGTGGACGCTAGAAAACGAAATGCCAAGTGGAGAAATCGGAACATTTCCGACGTATTCTTCTGTCCGTGTTCATTACAGGAGTGACAGCACAGCAGGAGAGTCAGTCAGAAACATTTGCGCCATGTACGGGGATAATGAAATTGGACAGAGCACTGCAATATATATATTTCTCGTTTTAAGGACGGTCGTTTTGACATTATCGACTTTCCACTTTCACGAAGACCTTCCCGATTTTCCGGATTTGATGAAGATCAGTTAAACGCATTGATCCACAATGATTGACCTCAGCGCACTCGAGAACTGGCATATGTGGTGACCTTTGACCATTCCACCGTCGTGCAACATTGTGACTTTGGCCTAGAGCTTACGGTACCCGAACCTTCCTTATTGCATGCCGAACGTCAGCATCTGTGCTTGCTCATCACCAACTGGCTCGTGAACAACACCGACCAATGCTTTCCTGTATCGGTACTGGTGGCGAGAAGTTGTTTGGGATCACTAATTCCTTTATTTTCCCTATGCTAGCATAAGACACGAAGCAGCAACTCCCTGCACGAAGACCTGCCCCTATCAGTTTGAACATATTACACATTCGCTTCTCAGTCTGAAGAATCAGTATCGTTTTAGAAATCATCTCTTGTGCGAAACTGAGCTCGCCCTTTTCTCACATGATACACTGCGAACTATGGATAAAGGGCAACATGTAGATTCCATATTTCCAGACTTCCGGAAGGCATTTGAGAAGGTGCCTCATTGCAGGCTGTTAACGAAGGTACGAGCGTATGGAGTAAGTTTACAGATATGTGAGTGGGTCTAAGGCTTTTTAAGTAATAGAGCCCAGTATGTTCTTCTCGACGGTAAGTGTTCATCAGAGACAAGGGTGTCCCAAGGAGTGCCGAAGGGAAGAGTGATAGGACCGCTGTTGTCCGCCAAATCTTTTATTTATGTAGAGAACAAGGTGGGCAGCAATTTGCAATTGTTTGCTGATGACTCTGTGGTGTGGAAGTTGAGTGGCTCTAGGAAGATACAAGACCACTTTGACAAAATTTTAGTTGGTGTAATGATTGGAGGTAGCTCCAAATTTGGAAAAATGTGAATTAATGCGAATGGGTAGGAAGAACAAACCTCTAATATTCTGATGCTGTATTACTAATGTCCTGCTTGACAGAGTCAAGTCATTTAAATATCTGGGTGTAACGTTGAAAAACGATATGAAATGGCACTAGCATGTGAGAACTGTGGTAGAGAAGGCGAATGGCAGACTAGTTTATTGGAAAAATTTTAGGAAAGAGTGGTTCACCTCTAAAGGAAATCGCGTATAGGACGCTGGTACGACCTATTCTTGACTACTGATCGAGTGTTTGGGATCGGTATCGCTGGAGGGAAGGCGAAGTTCTTTTCGAGAAACTACTGAGAGAATTTGGAGAAGAAGCATCTGAGGCTGACTGCCACACGATTCTATTGCCGCCAACATACAATGCGCGTTAAGGACCACAAAAATAATATACGAGAAATCAGGGCTCACACGGAGGCATTTAGATCGCCTTTTTTCCCCTCGCTATATTTGCGAGTGGAACAAGAAATTAAATGACTAGTAGAGGTACAGGGTACCCTCCGTCACGCACCGTACGTTGGTTTGCGTAGTACCGATGTAGATGTAGACAATGTTCTGCTTATGGTGGTTACACCTCGGGAAACAATTCATGGTATACAACATCACTGTTGACGCTTATTGTCAATATTTGAGACGTCTTACAGACGCAGTCCAAGAACAACGATCAGGGAGACTGCGTGAATGATGGTACTACACGACAACGCTCGACCACGCTCTACTAGACTGACAGAAAACACTATACAGTAGCTTGGTTGGGAAGTCATTCAGCACCCACTTCATTCACATGTCCAACTGTAATGAAATCGCTGTTGCTATGGCAGAAAATGCTGCGCTGTGACAGTACACAAATGGTTTAATTCGTACCTAACTGGAAGAGTGCAGAAAGTTGAAATAAGCAGTTCTCATAATTTGCAAATATCAGCACATTCCTCAAACTGGGGAACTATCAAGAATGGGGTTCCACAAGGGTCGGTCTTGGGTCCTTTGTTGTTGTTAATATATATTAATGACTTGCCATTCTATATTCATGAAGAGGCAATGTTAGTTCTCTTTGCTGATGAGGCAAGTATAGGAATCACACCTGACAAACAAAAATTAACTGATAGTAATTTCCTGAAAGACATTTATCAAAATTCAGTGAGAGTCCGTTTACAAGGAACCACTTGAAATTGTCAATAGACACAGTACATACAGTTCCGTACAGTAAATGGTAGGACGCCATTAATAAATATAGACCTTAATCAGAAGCATATAACTAAGATAGAATATTCAAAATTTTTAAGTGTGTCCATTGATGAGAGATTAAATTGGAAGAAACACATTGATGATACGCTGAAACGTTTGAGTTCAGCTACTTATGCAATAAGGGTCATTGCAAATTTTGGTGATAAACATCTTAGTAAATTAGCTTACTACGCCTATTTTCACTCATTGCTTGCATATGGCATCATATTTTGGGGTAATTCATCACTGAGGAATAAAGTACTTATTGCACAAAAGCGTGTAATCAGAATAATAGCTGGAGTCCACCCAAGATCATCCTGCAGACATTTATTTAAGGATCTAGGGATATTCACAGTAGCTTCTCAGTATATATACTCTTTTGAATTGGGTTTGGTTGTTAATAACAAATTTCATAAGTAATAGTGTGCATAACTAAAATACTAGGAGAAAGATTTAATCTTGAGTAGTGAAGATCATCCTAACTTTGGCACAGAAAGGGGTGAATTATACTGCCACTTAAGTCTTTGGTCACCTACCAAATAGTATCAAAAGTCTGACAGGTAAGCAACAAGTATTTAAGAAGAAATTAAAAGAATTTCTGAATGACTACTCCTCCTACTCCATAGAGGAATTTTTAGATATAAATTAAGAAAAACAGAAAAACCAAACAAAATTATAAAAAATTTAAAAAACAACAAAGTTGTTACATTAACTTAATTATATTGTTAAATTAACTTAATTATGTTATGTATTGGAAAATTTGACTCGCTCCACATCATTACGAAATATCGTATTCATGATCCATGGAACTAGTATTAATCTAATCTAATCTAATAAATCACCTGTGGTGCATCCCATCGTCGGCCTCTTCCAGAACCGACGCCCAGTTCTCCATTTCATTCGAACTACTTCATGGTGCTCCAAACAGCTGGTGGAGAAAGAGGACCCTTCCCTAATCCTTTCAGCCGGCGATATTCTCGAAGCTGCAGCATCACTGTTGTTTTGATAGTAGAGTTTCACCTGTAATGCCCCGCTCTGTGTTTCCAAGCTCAAAATGGCACGTCACCAAGTGCTCTGCGACTAGTCAGGTGTGCGAGACTGGCGATCAGGGATCGTGATCAGTCATCGTGATTGAGTTGGAACTGGGCGGTGGCGTTGTGACGCATGAAAATCGTGCACCCCATACATTACCGTACGAGTAAGAAAGTTGCATTAATGTCCAATTAGTTTCCATGTTATAAAAGTGTTAAATAGAGGAACTTTAATTATAACCATCCGGTATTACGTACTCACTCCCCTCTACAAGTCTTAGAAGATTGTAACGGTGTAAGTAGGTTGTTTAGGTTTTTATGTTGATAACGCCATGTAGCGCTCCATATGAAAATCACTGACTGTGCTGTGTGCAGTCTGTGGCTGGTTTGCAATGTTGGAATTTGCTATTCTAGTGTTGGGCAGTTGGCTGCTAACAGCGCGTATCGTTGCGCAGCTAGAGGTGAGCCGCCAGCAGTGATGGATGCGGGAGAGAAATGGCAGAATTTTGAGAGCGGACGATCTGTATGTGTGTCCATCAGAAAGAGTAAATTTGTGAAATTGGATATAATGAACTGATATATATATATATATATGACTTTGATAGAGAACAAACAATGTATTTACTTTAATAATGTTCCAAAATCTTTAATTTGCTGACTATGCCTGTCAGTAGCCTTCAGTTGTTAGAATCTTTTATTTAGCTGGCAGTAGTGGCGCTCGCTGTATTGCAGTAGTTCGAGTAACGAAGATTTTTGTGAGGTAAGTGATTTGTGAAACGTATAGGTTAACGTTTGTCAGGGCCATTCTTTTGTAGGGATTTTTGAAAGTCAGATTGCGTTGCGCTAAAAATATTGTGTCAGTTTAGTGTTGATCAGAATAGGTAAAGAGCGAAATGTCTGAGTACGTTCAGTTCTGCTCAGCTGTTTGAAAATCAAATAATGTAAGAGGTTTATCAGCACAGTCATTCAAAAAGTTTTCTAAGGGGACGTTTCAACGGGAATTTCCCATCACCCTGTATAGCAGTAACCGTATTATAACAGACAGAACGTGCTAATTCAGATGCGACAGACGAAAGGAAAGATCCAGATAAAAAGAAGAGGTCCCTTTACATGGTTATTTCGTGCGTGATTTGAATATTCTCTCACTCGCTGCAAGCACTATTGGTCCTACAGAGAAAGAAAGAAAAAAAAAAAAAAAAAAAAAAAAAAAAAAATGAACAGAACGTTGTCGTAGGAAATTTAATTCAGTTAAATTTTATACTGGCGTACCTTTTCGATAGAGGCCGCAGTATCCGAATTATTCAAGGCAAACGTACAAAAGTGACCTTGAAATGGCCGGCCGGAGTGCCCAAGTGGTTCTAGGCGCTACAGTCTGGAACCGCGCGACCGCTACGGTCGCAGGTTCGAATCCTGCCTCGGGCATGGAAATGTGTGATGTCCTTAGGTTAGTTAGGTTTAAGTATTTGTAAGTTCCGGGGGACTGATGACCAAAGAAGTTAAGTCCCTTAGTGCTCAGAGTCATTTGACCTTGAAATGAGTTTTTCTTGAATAACTAGATCCGTGGACTCCAGCGAAAACGTTTGCCGCTACAAAATTTAACTACATTAGATTTCCTAAAAAGCGTCGTGTTCATTTTCTCTGTAGGATTAACAATTTTCACGTAAAAAATGTTTAGCATGGTTTCTGAAGGCGTTGCAGCTTGCATAGAACCGATAGGTAGGGACAGCTGGATCACTGTCTACAGATAGCTATTCTTCCCTCGTTGAATACGCGAATGCACTTTGAATGGCAGATGGTACAGCGTACCAGTATATCGATTTTCTTTCGTTTAAAGAAACACACCATCATTCGAATCTCTTATTGTTTAAAATGGCATAAAAGGCCAAAGCCTAATATTTTTAGGTCATTTAACATGTATGTTAAGTGCCCTGCAATATGTGTTAAATAAATAAAATCAGGTATTTGTAAGTGGCATGAAAGGCCGAAACGTGGGCTGTACTTAAATAAACAATAAAACAGTGAAATGGTGGTGTGTTCCTTTAAAAATGTCGTATGACTGTTGCTCAGCAACATCAAAAACCGTTATCTGCCATTCACTCTCCAGTTAGATATTATTTGATGCTGTCAAATTTTTTGACATTAAACAAACTACCCAATTTGGCAGCGAAGACTAAAATTTGTCACGCCGCACTAGCCTTTGTAATATTTGGCCCCATAGTTGACTGTGTATGATCATATTGTTCACCCTGAACGTACCATATACCACCTTTTACTCAAACTTACGGTTTCCTTTGAACCCTTTATTCCATAGTTATTAACCGTGAAATTTTCTGCTAATAGTCAATGAATGCCAGTAAAATAATTCATTTGCATATTTTATTACATTTTTGACGAGATACGCCGAGTGCAATGCCTTATCTTCATGAGCAGTGTCATGGAAACTGTATTATCACACTCAATTCTCTTAGAAATGGCGCATGGATTCCTGCTTTAGTATGAATGGCGTCTAATGCAACTATAGATTATAATAACCAACAAAAAAAATGGAAATGAGCATTTGGCATCGTTGGCCGGGAGGCCCCTATTCGGAGAAGTTCGGCCGCCAAGTGCAAGTCTTATTTCATTCGACGCCACACTGGGCGACTTACGCGCCAGTGTTGATGATGAAGTGATGAAGACAACGCAACACTCAGTCCCCGAGCGGAGATAATCTCCAGCCTGGCCGGGAATCGAACACGGGCCCTCTTGTATGAGAGGCGAGCACGTTACCACCCAGGTAAGCAGGCGGACGATAGCCAGAAACACCCTCACCTCTGAGTCTTAAAGAATCAAACTCCCATATTTATGACATCATATAGTATCTCCTGATAGGTGTGGTGCAGTGCTATGATTTGTGCATTCAATGGTATGTGTGGATACTATGTGCAAAATGTGTCGTGAATAGAGTTATTAGGAAGGAAGTACTACATAAAATATGTCTGATACAAAATTTTGACTACATGAACAACGAAAATGTAGTAAGGGATTAACTTTTCTCCTTTCATTATTCTGTGGACACCTTCAACCTGGAAAAACTTTCTAAAAGATTTGAAACTGAAAGCACTTACCGACTTCCAACAAACTCTACTAATACATTATTTGAGAATATGTGTATAGACTGTATACATCTTGTGGCAGCGTATTCCTAATGGCATACTTACTTATTGTGTTAAAGCCTTAACGTCAGGTCATACGTCTTAATGAGACCATGACTGAAATTTTTCATATCGCTCAATGAACGACATCCCTTAAAGGGCAACAAAATTCAATTTTTAAGGCGTTGGCTAGGCAACCAGTAAGTCGGATTGGCTGCCATGAACCGGGTTAGGCGTCCACTAATATAGGTTGCAAGTAAATAATTATGAAGCAATCCTAACTGTGTCCGATCATATCCGCCACGGCTTCTCAACTTCAGTGCAAATCTGTTGTCAATGTATTGTGTTGCAGGCTGGTGTGGCCGAGCCGTTCTAGGCGCTTCAGTCTGGAACCACGCGACTGCTACGGTCGCAGGTTCGAATCCTGCCTCAGGCATGGATGTGTGCGATGTCCTTAGGTTAGTTAGGTTTCAGTAGTTCTACGTTCTAGAGGACTGATGACCTCTGAAGTTGTCTCATAGTGTTCAGAGCCATTTGAATGATTTTTTTTGAATTGTGTTCTTTCGTTTCGATGTTTATCACCTTCGAAGCTGGGATAGAAATAAGACTGTGTATTTCCCGAAGTGATCGTACTCAAAGACGGATGCGAGGACTTGTCGAACACCCAGTGTGATCAAACGATCTGTTTCTCACACGGTTGATTCTTCTCGAATCTGAGCTGGTTCTTACAGACTCTCTTCTTTTGTTCGAGGACTACCGTAATATCAGCTGCATAATATCGCAACGGGCAGAAGTAAGCGATATATCTCTAATTCAGCGCATCTGATCCTTTACTCCTCGTAAAAAAAAAAAAAAAAAAAAAAAAAAAAAAAAAAAAATTATCTGCGATCTTTTCCACTAACACGAGACATTTATCGATAGAATTTTGCGCAACGGCTAGAGCGCTAGGAAAGCAGAAGATTCCTCAGCGCATTAAGTTTTGTTTTGTTTTGTTTCTTTTGAATCCCAAAACAAAACGAACTAGAGTCATATGCGTCCGGGTCAGAAATGTAAAACACGAAGACAAAGACAGACTACACGTCAATCCCAATCGACGGAAGAGAAGACATCTAAAAACACGGTCGTGGAGAAAGGTCTATAAAATACGTCATAGAGAAACGGAGGTCTGAGCTAGTACGACGGATGTAAAGTAAAACGCTGTGGACAGCCCATGTGTCGTTTGCAAGAAGGCCGATAACTCAGACGGCAAATGGCAACGTAAGCGGTAAAAAAGGCATTCCGTCAGGAAATGGTGAAAAGTCAAAAGATGGGCGCAGTGTGCACAAAGCTGTGGGGAAGCATCACTTAACAAATGAAGATGGCTAAAAAGACAGTGTCCAATATGCAACCTAGCTACAATGATCTCGCAGCGAGAGGGCTAAGAGGAGGTCGTCCAAGCCGCTGTGAGAGGCTTAATAACCTGGAGGTTGTTCCTATGAAAGGAGGACCAGTGGTGATACCAAAGTGACATCACCTGCTGACAGGCGGTAGCACAGATATCATCGGAGGGAATGTAAGAACTAGCGGGCTGAGGACTACAGCCTTGGCAGCAGCATCAGCGGCCTTGTTTCCTAACAGACAGGTGTGACCAGGTACCCACACAAACATGACAGTGGCTCCATCAAGAGTGGACAAGTGAGAGCTTTCCTGGCTCCACTGCGCTAAGGGATGGACGGTGTACAACACACAGAGGCTTTAAGTGCCCTGGGAGTGTCGGAGCAGACGACAGTTGAAAAGCCTGTGTCGCCGGATGTACTGCGTGGCCTCATATAGAGTGAAGAGATCTGCTGCAAATACTGAGCAGTGTGTTGAAAGCCAATACCGAAAAATGAAGGCGCACCCGATACCACGGTCAGTCAGAGAGGCACCACTATCGTGAAGTTGCATGCAAAGGTCGTGAAAGTTAAGGCTGTAGACCGGGGCTGGAGTAATGTGCTTAGGAAGTGAATGAAGGCCAAGGTGAACACGGGCCGCCTTACGAAGCCCGGGTGGTGAAGGGTTCACATGCACCAAGAAAAAACAGGTAGCGTGAAGTTATGCTGCTGGAGCAAGAGCCAAAAGCGAACTTCAGGAGGTACCATAAGAGGGATGCGCCCCATACTGGCACACAAACGGCATGCATACCTGCTGAGGATAAAGTCATGATGGCAGGACAGTAGTAGTTCAGCAGCTTCAGCATACAGACTCAGTTGGGCCAGTGTAGAAGGCGCCAGTGCCCAAACGGATGCCACAGTGGTGGCGCACCCGATACCACGGTCAGTCAGAGAGGCACCACTATCGTGAAGTTGCATGCAAAGGTCGTGAAAGTGAAGGCTGTAGACCGGGGCTGGAGTAATGTGCTTAGAAAGTGAATGAAGGCCAAGGTGAACACGGGCCGCCTTACGAAGCCCGGGTGGTGAAGGGTTCACATGCACCAGGAAAGTGCAGGTAGCGTGAAGTTAAGATGCTGGAGCAAGAGCCAAAAGCGAACTTCAGGAGGTACCATAAGAGGGATGCGCCCCATACTGGCACACAAACGGCATGCATACCTGCTGAGGATAAAGTCATGATGGCAGGACAGTAGTAGTTCAGCAGCTTCAGCATACAGACTCAGTTGGGCCAGTGTAGAAGGCGCCAGTGCCCAAACGGATGCCACAGTGGTGGACAGTATTGAGACAGCGTAAGAGAAACTGAATTGCAGATGCATAGACAAAGCACCCATAGTCTAGTTTCGAATGAACAAGGGACTGGTATAAAAAGGGGAACATAGTTCGATCTGCTACCCAGGAAGCACCGCTGAGGACATGTAGGACATTGAGGGGTCACATACAGCGGGCTGGCAGCCAAGACACGAGGGAGGACCAAGATATTTACCTATCAAGCATGAGCCCCAGGAATTTCGTAGTTTCAACAAACGGAAGAGGAACAGGCCAAGATGTGGCTCTGAGCACTATGGGACTTAACATCTATGGTCATCAGTCCCCTAGAACTTAGAACTACTTAAACCTAACTAACCTAAGGACATCACACAACACCCAGCCATCACGAGGCAGAGAAAATCCCTGACTCAGCCGGGAATCGAACCCGGGAACCCGGGCGTGGGAAGCGAGAAGCGAGAACGCTACCGCACGACCACGAGCTGCGGGCAGGCCAAGATGTAAAGATGGAGGAAGGAACCGCCAGAAGTTCATACAAACGGTTTCGACAGTGGACGAACGAAAGCCATTGTCGATGCTTCATGAGTAAAGACGATCGAGAAATCACCGAAGACGCCGCTCAATGAGACAGGTCCGTGCAGAACTGCAATGGATGGCAAAATCGTCAATGAAAAGGGAGCCGGAGACGACCGGTGGGACACAGGCCATTGTAGGGCTAACGGCGACAGCATAGAGGACGGCGCTCAGGACGGAAACCTGAGGCACACCGCTTACCTGGTAACGGTGTCATCGTTTTCAAGGTGTTTGAAAATTCCTGAAGGAAACGGGGTAGGTGGCCACAGAAGCCAAACATGTAGACAGTACGGAGGGTACAAGGCCTGGAGACGTACCCTCTGTCCAGATGTGGTTGTATCCAGCAGCAACTGATTGCCTGCCAGAGAAAGGTGCTGCAACATCTGAATGTGGATGGCGTCTGGCCGTGGAGGCGGAGGATAGAGATGAAGAGAGGATGATCTAGTTGCCTCATAGTAATGGCGGCACTGTACACTCACGAATCTGAGAAAAGATGAATATCACTCGGGCCGCCTCTGCTAATTTCCGATGCAGGAAGGCAGGGTGATAGTGGGAGGAGCTCGAAATTCCGCAAAATGGCGGCTGAAGGTGTTGGAGATAGCAAAAGGATCCACGATGACATCGTCTGCTACTGTCAGACCGGAAATTGGGGAATGGATATACGTAGGTCCCACAGAGCCATCGGAGTTCGCCCACAAGACAGAAGATTGAGTGGAACCGTTAGAAGACCTTGTGAATGAAATCCAGTTAGGTTTCTTGGTATCCCGAAGGACACGATGATATAGTCTGTCTGTAAACTCAAGAGCGAGCAGCGCTTTTGGTGGGGGAAGTGGCCTTTCCCGGAAGAACGCTGCCACCGGACTACAGGGGTACCAAAAATCTGTTGCCCGTTACCTGTGTAGCGGTGTAGATCGGCGTGCAGTGATATACGTCGTTTCTGTTCGTGGGATCTTAGTTGCCAGTTAACTTTGTGTACTTATTGATATACTTCGATATCCGAAAGTGATGGATAATATTCTAGTATTGCATGAAAATTTGCAGAATACTAAGAGGAGGAGGTATTTGCGTATTAACGAGCGTTCGATCGTCTCTAATGTTATTACAGCTTGTATTAAAGAGGCGACCCAAAAAGAACTGTTGGCTAATATTACCAGTCCCAATTAAAGTGCTGCAATTTATGCAAACGTCAGCCTTGCCCAATAGGACGCTTGAGGAAGGAACGCAAAAATAAACCGCATTGTTTACTGGAATCGCCAAGGAGGAGGACTAATTTTGGGAGGAAACCCCTCAATATATTAGACAGTTTCAAAATCACGTAAAACCTTTGATGCTTATGGAACACCAAATCTCTATCTCGGTCACTATTCAACTGATTCTAAGACAGTGTTTAAAACATGAGCGCAATAGCTATTCTAAACACTGGTGAAATTTCCATCAAGACATGTCAAGCTTTTTGCTTAGAAGACCAGAATCAGTGTACTTAAGAGGTACGTTCGCATATTAATTTTTATTTTTTGGTAGGAATTTTATTTGTTAATCTACAGCAATGTTATCCTCTTCAAAATATGCCAGTGCTTTCTCCAATTCCCGAAACACTTTAGGAATTGTTTCTTCGGGACAGTTTATAGGTCTCTTAACTGTGCATTTTTAATCTCATCCATGCTTGTAAAACCGCTGTCCTTAAAGGCCTGCTTTGAAATGTTTGTACCACTTGTCTTTGCTTGGTTTATCCGTAACAGGCTCACCAAAAGCAGTATTTAACATTTCTAAACATTTCACACACTTTATTCCATTCTTATAACAAAATTTAATACAGATTCTCTAATTTATTTTTATACAAAACAAGTAAATGTTGATGCTACCAAGAAACATGTAACCTTTCTAACAGCTGACAACAGTAAATACCCAATATGGATAACATTCTACATATACTTTTGAGGCATGTTTGTGAAGACAGTGAGAGAAAAGTAGTACAAATCTGACTAACACAAAGAAGTAAGCAGAAATTTCTTTTCATGTTGCAAGAATTGTTAAGTTTCAATGCAGTCCTTCAGAGTGTTAACACACAAAGTTATAAAACTACCTTTTAGTAGGAACGCAAAGTAAGAACAAGCCTTACATTCTACAGACTGATTATTGCAATTCGTAAAACGAACCCCCATATAATATAGACAAGGGCGTAAATAGGATCTGAACTGGGGGAGGGGGAGGGGCAGGAAATACTAGTCTCAGGAAACAAGGACTCGAGACAACATACAGCACTTCTCATTAAATAAAACAGTAAACCAGTGGAAAAACTGCTTTTAATAAACATTTTAAATACAAGAATGCACTTCTACATCTACATCCATACTCCGCAAGCCACCTGACGGTGTGTGGCGGAGGGTAACTTGGGTACTTCTATCGGTTCTCCCTTCTATTCCAGTCTCTTATTGTTCGTGGAAAGAAGGATTGTCGATATGCTTCTGTGTGGGCTCTAATCTCTCTGATTTTATCCTCATAGTCTCTTCGCGCGATATACGTAGGAGGGAGCAATATACTGCTTGACTCTTCGGTGAAGGTATGTTCTCGAAACTTTAACAAAAGCCCGTAGCGAGCTACTGAGCGTCTCTCCTGCAGAGCCTTCCACTGGAGTTTATCATCTCCGTAACGCTTTCGCGATTACTAAATGATTCTGTAACGAAGCGCGCTGCTCTCCGTTGGATCTTCTCTATCAACCCTATCTGGTACGGATCCCACACTGCTGAGCAGTATTCAAGCAGTGAGTGAAAAACCGTACTGCAACCTACTTCCTTTGTTTTCGGATTGCATTTACTTATGATTCTTCCAATGTATCTCAGTCTGGCATCTGCTTTACCGACGATCAATTTTATATGTTCATTCCATTTTAAATCACTCCTAATGCGTACTCCCAGATAATTTATGGAATTAACTGCTTCCACTTGCTGATCTGCTATTTTGTAGCTAAATGATAAGGGGTCTTTCTTTCTATGTATTCGCAGCACATTACACTTGTCTACACTGAGATTGAATTGCCATTCCCTGCACCATGCGTCAATGCGCTGCAGAGCCTCCGCATTTCAGTACAATTTTCCATTGTTACAACCTCTCGATACACCATAGCATCATATGCAAAAGGCCTCAGTGAACTTCCGATGTCATCCACAAGGTCATTTATGTATATTTTGAATAGCAACGGTCCTATGACACTCCCCTGCGGCACACCTGAAATCACTCTTCGAAAGACTTCTCTCCATTGAGAATGACATGCTGCGTTCTGTTATCTAGGATCTCTTCAATCCAATCACACAATTGGTCTGATAGTCCATATGCTCTTACTTTGTTCATTAACTGTATCGAACGCCTAAATGATCCTGTAACGAACGCCTTGCGGGAGTCAAGAAACACGGCATCTACCTGTGAACCCGTATCTATGGCCCTCTGAGTCTCGTGGACGAATCGCGCGAGTTGGGTTTCACTCGACCGTCTTTTCGAAACCCATGCTGATTCCTACGGAGTAGATTTCTAGTCTCCAGAAAAGTCATTCTACTCGAACATAATACGTGTTCCAAAATTCTACAACTGATCGACGTTAGAGATCTCGGTCTATAGTTCTGCACATCTCTTCGACGTCCCTTCTTGGAAACGGGGATGACCTGTGCCATTGTACAATCCGAGAAAACATGCAGCATTTCTTATTAAATAACAGAGTAAAGTAGTGAAAAACTGAATATCTTCGGGGGGTGGGGGGGGGGGGGCAGCTGCCCACCCCCTGCCCTCGCTGCGTACGCCCATGGCAATAGAGGTACATACATTCAGATGAACAGGCATTTGGTTCTATGTTTGTAGTAGAATCGTGACTTCCGTTATTATGTTAATGTTATTTATTCTATAATGTGTTTCGGAAGAAGCTATCGTTTTTTGTATTCCTTATGGTCTTAATGCATTTGTATAAAAATAAACGCAGCCGAGATGTACACGGCGTGGCCATAGATTTCAAGCGCGTGCCGCGGCAGGGCCGGCCTGTAGAAGCGCCTTGTGACGTAGCTGGGTTGGCAGAGTGGGGACTCGCTCGCTCGCTCTTCAGTTTACCGACAGACTATACTCTGCGCGCATCTGTTTGTAATGAATGCAGTTTGCGCGCGGAAACGTGTTCCCAGCGCTTATAATAGTCATCCTACGACGGCAAACTACGTAGCGGCACGCCTCGGTCCAGCAAGAGACTAGGACACGGCGTGGGAAGGAGGAAGTGCGAGGAATGGAAAGTTCTGAGGCGGTAAGAATAACGTTTGTACGGTATTTGACCTGGTCATCACATCTGGGGAAATAATGTTCTTCGAAGGTCACCAGGGACGAGGGAAGCCTCCAGTAGGCCTTGGTGAGCTGCCATTTGGCTGTGCACGGAGGTTGGATAGGAGTCAGAAAAAGGGAAATAGTAGCTCTGAGTTGTCACAGAGAGACCGGACCACTCGAGTCGAACGGTAAATTCAGCAATGCAGAAGGACAGGTTCAAATGGGAACAGGTGTGCATGGTGTCAGAAAGGAACGTGGGTGCTCCTGTGTTAAGGCAGAAGAAGTTAACATATAATACAGGCAGTTTATAGCAAATATTTTAATATACAAATAGAAATAAGATAACAGATCACCTGACGTTTGTTCTTGTAGTTATTTATTTATTTATTTATTTATTTATTTTATTTTGTGCTTTCATGTTATCGCCAGTCTGATTAAAATATTTGCCCTTATATCGACTTGGCACAGAGATTTAATTTGTTCTTTTTTAGATGTGTTAAAGTAGGCCTATACTTTCAGAAGCTGCGACATCGTCGCGAAAAAACACAGTGACCCGTATATGTAATAAGTTTCCTTTAATTTACGTCTATGGTCACAATCTTTTTTGTTTAACAAATTACCAGTTTCGGTCTTTAATGACCATCATCATATCTGTTTCATAAAGACATGGTATAGGCCTACGTTTTTATGTCAACATATTTGTTACAAGCAATTGTTGTAAAGCGCATGCTGGATGCTGGGAAAGTCTATACACACTGCCTCGATTTTGATGTCCAGTTGTTATAGTTTACGTGGAAGACAGATGGACACTAACCGAAAAAAGCCGCCCATACTGTCGCAGTAAGTAAAAAAGTAAATTTACATCCACATCGACAGATAAAAGGATGGAACACGCTTTGCTGTATTGCCCTGACTATTGCTTGTCATAGAACCAACACCCAGCATTATGCTAGAAATAATAATGTAACTTCCAGAAACGATCAGAAGATGAACCTGAAAACGTTCGAAAACCGAGTCATGGAATAAAACATAATTATTCAAAAGCGACTAAATTGAATGTAAACACGTTATATAAAACTGCAACCACGGTCAACATTCTGAAAATACCCGTAATGGATAAGCGTAATAAGTTAAGTTGATTAAGGACGTCACCTAGGAGGACGCCTCTCTGTCAGAAGTCATAGAGCAGCAGAAAGGAGAAAGGGGTGAGGCAGCTGCCCGATAAGCTGGTGACATCAAAGGGCAGAGGGATGTAAACGGTACAAAGGGAAAAGCTCAAGTGAGTAAGGAAAAGGCGGATTGCAACACCTTGAAAACGGGTAGTCAGGGAGATAGGTTCACTTTGAACATCATCCCGTATGAGGAGTATGACTCCCCCACGAGATGGGATGGGGACGGCGGAGGGGGGGGGGGGGGGGGGAGGGGAATAAACTGATCGGGAAGAAATGCTAAGAGCTCAAAACAGTCGTGAGCACCCAATCTTGTTTCCTGAAGGCAGAGAGGAAATGGACGCTGCGATTCTAAGGGCAGCTGTGATTCTCCCAGCCCAGTCCCTGTTCTTGATTTTCGCGACCGCTTACTGTATGGCGCTGCGCATTCGGTTGATTAATTTTTCATAGCCTCCTGGCGGGTGACGTGCCACTCTCGGACCAGCTGGTTCTTCTCCCGGGTCATTTGCAGGAAGTCCGGCGGTAGCTTGCGGGAGAAATCCAGCGGCTTCTCGCGATCAGAGCGGTTGATGCAGCAACGCAGCACAGACGTCAGATGTGAGAACGCTGCGAGTGTGACGTCCACGCCATCGACATCAGGATCCAGTACCGCGGCGAGCATCTCTGCCAGGTGGACCCAAAAGTGTTCCCAGTCGGTGTTGAAGCAGGTCTTGCGTCCTGCAGGTGGTGCAGTCCCGTCCGTGCTCAGATCGAAGATCACTGGCAGGTGATCTGAGGACAGGGCCACACGGGTGGTTGCGACTGCGTCGTGGGTCACTCCTTTGGTGATCGCTATGTCCAGGACATCCGGGAAGCCTCTCTTGGGATAGTGTGTAGGATCGCAAGGCCCCAGCACTATCGTGTCGTGATCTGTGGCCGCCTTAAGAAGCCTTCTGCCGCTGGTTGTGGTTACCGGGTGCTTGGCGTTGATGTCGTCGCCGATAAAGTTGTTGCCGCGCATTGACAACAGCGTCTCGAAGTCCTGTTGTCGGTGTCCTCTAGGCTTCCGGTAGGCGGTGATGAAGGTCACTTGACCCACTGAGGTGCTGACTGCTACCCCTGTTGCTTCTAGGTGCGTCGTCTCTGGTACCTGGATTTGGTGGTATCGCACTGTTGTTCTTACGTAGGCCGCAGTTACGCCGCCTGCTAATGGTCTACGTCGCGATAGCACATGTAGATAGGTGCCCTCGAGTTTACGCCGCGATTTAGCCACGTCTCACACGAGGCACACATCCATGGCCTCGTCGCGTAAAAACTGCCTAAATTCGTACCCCTGCTGCCTTATGCTGTTTCAGTTCCATAAGGAGACGGGGAAAGCTATAATGCGATTAGGCATCATGGGTGATGTTGGCTTCTCTTGTGGTGTTGGCCTGGTTGGCCGCAATCGGTGCTGACAAGGTCATCTGCGGTAGTTGGAGTAGATTAGATTAGTTTTTCGTTCCATAGATCCGTGCTGAGGAGATCCTCGTGGATGTGGAACATGCCTTTTTTAAGCTGAAATAACAATACTAATAGTAGGAATATATACAATACATCATTTGTTTCTATTAAAAAATTCGTCAATGGAGTAGAAGGAGTTGGCCACTAATAAGTCTTTCAGGCTCCTTTTAAACTGATCTTTATTTGTAACTAAATTTTTTATGTTTGCTGGCAAATTATTGGAGATAAGTGTTCCTGAGTAGTGGACCCCTTTTTGAACTAAAGTAAGTGCTTTTAAGTCCTTGCGCAGATCATTTTTGTTCCTGGTATTGTTTGTATGAACTGAGCTGTTTGTTGGAAAACATATGTGATTTAGGACCAATTTCATTAAGGAGTAAATATACTGAGAGGCAGTAGTTAGTACACCCAGTTCTTTGAAGAGGTTTCTACAGGACGTCTGTGAATGTACACAATATGTATTACACGCTTTTGGACTCTGAAAACTTTTGTTTGACTTACCCCAAAATATTATACCATATGACATTATGGAATGAAAGTAGGCGAAGTATGCAAGCTTTTTCATTTTTATGTCGCCTATGTCTGCTAAGACTCGAATTGCAAATACAGGTATGTTAAGGCATTTCTGCAGTTCTGTGGTGTGCTCCTCCCAACCGAATTTATTATCAAGTTGTAATCCCAGGAATTAGAAGAGGTTGACAGTCTCAATCTGCTCTTCGTCATACTTTTATGCATATGCTGGGTGGAAACCCCTTGCAGGTTCTGAATTGCATATAGTGAGTCTTTTCGAAGTTTAATGTCAGTGAGTTGGCTTTAAACCATTTATTAATATCCATGAAAATATCATTAGCAGATCTTTCTAGAAGTACACTCGACATTCTATTTATTACAATACTTGTGTCATCTGCAAACAAAACGAACTCTGCTTCTGGCAGTGTAACTGATGAGAGATCATTAATGTACACAAGAAAAAGCAATGGCCCTAAGATGGATCCTTGTGGGACATCATCACATGTAATTTCTTCCCATTCTGATGATGACTGATGACTTAATTCACTAGTCGCTTGCACTGATCCCCTTTGTTTCCTGTTAGCGAGGTATGACGAACCATTTTGCAGCACTGCCCGTGCCAGCATAGAATTCCAATTTATTTAGAAGTGTGTTGTGGTTCATACAATCGAATGCCTTTGACAAATCACAGAAAATACCTGCTGCTTGTCACTTTTTATTTAATGAATTAAGTACATTTTCACTGTTGTAAATAGCCTTCTCGATATCAGAACCCTTCAGAAATCTAAACTGTATTCCTGATAATATGTTATTTGTGGTCAGATGGTTGAGAATCTGCCTGTAACTAACTTTTTTTCTAAAATTTTTGAGAATGCTGGCAAAAGTGAAATCGGTCTGTAGTTTGATGATATCTCTTTATCCCCTTTCTTGACTACAGGCTTAACATCTGCATATTTTAGCCTGTAAGGAAATGTGTAACCAGTCAATTATAACTGGGACAAGTAACTCAGAATTGGTCTAAACTCACAAGAAGATGCCTTAATTAACTTTGTTGATATTTCATCATAACCACTAGAATGCTTTTTTTAAAGATTTTATTATGGAAGTTATTTCTTTTGGTGAAATGAGTGACGTACTCATGTACCTGAAGCTATTTGTAAAGGCTAGTTTCAGATATTCAAGGGCATTATTTACCGATCCTGACAATCCCATTCCATCAGTAACGGATATAAAGTACTTGTTAAATAGATTTGCCACACTATGCCCATCTGTTACTAATGTGTCATCTAGCCTTAGCGCTATTTGCTCCTGTGGCTTTCTGGTTCTACCAGTCTCCTCTTTCACTGTATCCCATATTGCTTTTATTTTGTTCCCTGACATAGCTATCTTCTTCTCATAGTGCATTTGTTTAGGTGTCTGAATTACTTTTTTAAATATTTTGCAGTATTCCTTGTATTTAGCTAAATCAGCAGCATCGGAGCTGTTCTTGGTCAACAGATACGTTTTCCTTTCAGTCTTACAGGAAATCTTTATTCCTTGTGTAATCCATGGTTTTATTGTAGCTGTTTGAACTCCCGCAGCATCTCTCGTAGGTGTCTGTGGTTACAGTGGTGGTGGGCGTGCGTAGGTGGCGGCCTCCCTTCTTCGCGCCCATCGTCCTGCCGGCCATGCTCGGCGGCTCGTGGTGGTCGGGGAACGCCTACCGGCGCGTGGCTAGGCCGCTCCGCCTGCCACGCCTGCTCGACGTGTTGCTTTGTCCGCCTTGCAGGCGTTTCCCTTGCGTCACTGCCGCGGTCGCCGCCGCCGCCGCCGCCGCCGCCGCCGCCGCCGCCGCCGCTCCTGCAGCACCGTAGTTTCTTCCTGGCTGAACCCTCCTCGCTGGTGCCTGCCGCCCTTTCACACCTGCTTTTTTGAAGGCTTTGCAGCCGCAGAAGCTGGCGACGTGTTCTTCATTACAGCTGCAGCACGTGGGTGCCTTCTCGATCGCGAACGGACACTCCCGGCTCAGGTGCTCCCCAGCACACTTTACGCAGCTTGGGGACATTTTGCAGTATTTTGTGGGGTGGTCAATTCTCTGGAAGTTGAAAAACTGAGGCGGAGAGTCCCACTTCAATGCTTCAACTGTGGCTCCGCTGACACTTTTCACTCTCGTTTCTTGGAAGATCCTCCTATGCTCCGGTGTGTCGTCCAATATGACGTGGAGGAGTGGTATGCTTGCGTTGTCTTTCGGTTACTTCATCCAGGATACTATCCTTATGGTGTACACCTTGGCCTCAAGAAGCTCCTACCTGAGCGTGGGTCTGCGAGGGGTCTCATGTGCAGTTCGGCCGTATGCTGTCGAGCGGCGAGGTGGTTCTGAAAATCGGTGCGCCTTCCTGCGTCCGTTGAAACGGCTGGTAGCGGGCAGCTTGGCAGAGCATTTGGAGGAGCTGCGTTGGTTCAGTGCTAGGAGTCGTAACGCACCAGAAGTTGAGTATTGATTGTTAACACATTTTATGAAGTTTAATTGAATTCAATTTACTTATTCTTGTTAATTATACGAGCCATATTTTTTTTGGGGTTTCCCGCCATTCATTCTCGTCTGCCCACCCGAGGGAAGGTGGTATTATTAGAAAGGGTGGTCCGTTTGTTCCCTTTCGAGGAAGAAAGGTGGGGGAGTCAGAGTAAATCTATGGTTCGGATTGCTTCTTTCCCCTTCCAGCCTACCTACGGGTTTCTTCAACTGTAAGCCTCTGCCATATCTGTGAAAGTCTAAGGCACCAACGACTGTACTGTTTAAAATGCAAGGCACTAAGACGTGATCCATTCACTCACCAGCCATAACTAGTATTACTGGACTCACGTGTAAAAGCTACTCTAAGAAAGAAGGGAAGTTCTTTTTCCCTCGTGGTAAGAACTAGTCAACTGCATAACGAATTCCTGCTCATATGGAAGCTGTAACTTACGTAAATTTGCGTTTATGTGTATTTGGCTATATCAAGCAAGGTTAATGTACGCCATAGTGGATTTTTTATATTGTTTCTTGTCAGCAAAAACTGTTGTGTGGTTTTCCAATTCAATACCTTTTAAGGCTTTTACTCAGCGTGCTTATGTGTTTTATATAGGTAGTTGATTATTAGTGTGTTTTCTTGCCAGGCAAAAGTTTGCCATTTCATTACGGGTAGAAATTGTTGCCTTGAAAGGAGAATGTTGTAAAAGTTCGCAAGTCCTACCTGACGAGCATGTGTGTGTGCCGTAAGGTAACTGGCAGAAATTTGTAAAATTTTTTATATATTTTGGAAATGTTATTAACATTAACTGTGAATGTCCCCCCATGTGCATTACTCATGCGTTTTGATTTTTCTATTTTGATAACTTTTGTAAACAGGATTGTCTTTATATGTTGCAGACAAGTTAGATTCAGCGCCATTTAATGAATGGAGTGAAATTCACCTTTAATTTAGCCGAGCTTGAAATATTATACACGTCGCGTTGTATACGTTAAATTGCTTGCCTGTACTTGACTTTTACTGGCGTGGAACTTTTATTAAATTATTATAAAAAAAGTCCTTTCCTATCGTAATTTGTGACTTATTTGTTAAATGATTACTATATATTTAAAAAAAACAAAGTCTTGCACCAAATTTGAATAAAAAGTGGTGAAATTACAATTTTCAGTAACATTCCTTGGCACTTATTTCCACTTTACATTTTGTGTACTGATTGAGATTAATAATCTTTGGTGAACCAGTAGTACCTTTACGGTTCATTGACGACGGCGAGGATCGCCTGTTCTGCTTCTTTAAAGGAGCCTGGACATTTCACCATGACAGGTAGTGGCGGGGGCCCCTTGCTTCTCTGCTGCTGGTCTGCTGTCTCCTCCTCCTCCTCCTTCCCTTCGAGCTCAGCAAACCGGTTTTTAACGACCATGCCTGCAGCAGTGCCCATCTGTACAGCTCTTCCAATCTTCTTGCGTTTGCTTGTTTGAAACCCATCCGCGTCAGTGGTTGTCTTAGGGGCTTTCCACCCTTTCGACGATGCCTTTGTGTTTGCAGCGCCGGTGCAGTGGTGGTTTAAGACGTTGTGGTCTCCTGACCTACATTGTTTACATATTCCGCCCTCACAATCACATTCTGCTCGTCAAGACGCTTCATTCGAACCCAAACTCGATAAGATAAGGTCAATATTGTATGAATTCATGAGAACGATATGCAAATAACAATCACCAATGCACACCGAGATTGAAATACTCGAGGCTGGCGTTCACACATACATTCCAGACACGACGGTCACAGGAGCTTTTAGTTCAGGAGACGCAAACCGCTCCCCAGGGGGCCAGTCCCTTCAGAGGACGACTCACCCTATGTACGTTGGCACGTGACCGCCCATAGAGCAGACAGCATTCGCCCGAGTGAAAGGAAGAACGATCCCGTGTTTGGCTTAAAAGAAAATTCCGTTACATTGTGTGGGAGCGCCCAGCCTACGCATTCTTTACACACAGCATTCAGTTTCAGAGATTTTCACAGAGAGACAGCAAACGCCAAGCGCCGATGCTACAGATTTCCGGATTGGTCGCCTTAAACGAAACGTAATTCTCCCGTTTCACAAGAGCAATGCTGATTGGCAGACGATATTCCTGACGCCTTGAGCTGAAGGAGTAATGGAAGAGACCGAAAGATACACCCCTTCACGTCTGGCGTGGAGAGGGGCCATTCCGTTGTCGCCCTTGGAGCGAGAAAACGTAACGAGAGCCTGCGCGCTCGTACGTGTACTCAAAGAGCAAGGAACAAGTCTCTCCTCAATACTTCACTGGGAGAGCACATCCGTCGAGAGCGAATCGAAGTGCTACTCTATATTGAGTCCTTGCGATTAAGCATTGATCACTGTGTTGGCCGACACACTTATTGTACGGTGTGAATGGACAGAGTTATAGTTAAACGCTTGCGATCGAATTTTTGAGTGGCATCGTGGTGGACTGGTTATCTGACCGGTGTACCACGCCAGTAGTTAGACTAGGGGCGAATAGGAGTCCTTGACTTCGCCAATAAAACTCTCCCTACGCCTTGATGAAGGTCAATCCAGATAGAACGAGAGTTTGCTGTCTGCGCCGTTCGCTGCTGACAAATAAGATGTCGTCACAGCTTACGGTATTGTGTGCTACAGCTCTTGCAAGCCCCATATTTCCTCCACAGCAGTAGACTTCACTGCATTTCACATGCGACAGCCTCGACCGTACCTAGCAACATTCTAATGGATAATTATTAAAGTTGAGTAGGCACGGCTCTAAGCCGTTCTGCCAAGTCAATAACAATCTTAAACTTTGTACAGAAATTTCATTATCGAATCCCATCCTTGAGAGGTAACTTCACATTCCGGAATGAACCGGGATGTAACTTGTTCAATTCATAACTAAAAGTGGTATTGCGATTTCTCCGAATTTTTGCAAAATAAATAGTTTTCGTTAGTTTCATGTTTTTCACCACTACTCCAGTACCCAAGTATCCCACTGGTTATGTAAGAAATTTTGTGAATTTTTGTGTCATTTCCTTACAGCGGACAACTCCAGAATATATTTATTGCTGAAAGTTTTTTCAGGCATTTCTCTTTAGAACGTTAGTAGCGTCTGTCTGACTTGTGTAGTAGTGTGGGGGAGGAAATTGCATCTTGCAGAAGCCACAGGGTAAAGGGTACATCTCAGATTAATCCTTTGCGCAGAATCACAGAATAACACCCACACGCTCACAGTGGAAGCGGCGGTAGTCGCACGTTTCCGGTAGCTTTCCGGACTCGTTTCCGCCGGGCGCTTCTTAGTGCGACGTTTCTCCATGTGCTCCGTGTCTTCAGCTTCCTCTCCGTCGTTCCCCGGTATGTACTTGGTCGTCCGTTGAACGGTGTCGGCGAAGACGTCTTGTATCTGCTTTCGTGCCCCGACTGGGTCTTCAGTGGGCGATGTTACCCTTTCGGGTGTCTCGACCTTGGCTGTGGCGTTCTTTGGTCCGCCCACGTAGAGTGCGCCCGTTACTGCGTATGAACTCATGCCTCCTGCGATATTAATGGTGCGCTTCTGCTTCATCTTGTTCCTTTTCTGGGAGCGGGTTGCTGTAGGTTGCGGACAGGGTGTGGCCGCCGGTAATGTGTTACCTGCCCGGTCGGCGACTCCCCACGCAACTAGCTTCCTCGACCGAGGTCCAAGTCGCGTTAACAGCTACCCGATCGATCAGTGTTGTCTCGTGCTTTTGCGTCTTCATCTTCCGCCGTCTTCCCGGAGCGAGACGTAGTTAGCGTACGGGCCGTATCCGCCGGTATACCCGGGCGGCGAGTTCCCCGCTTCTTGCGGCCTCCGCCGAGCCATTGGCCGCATAACGCCGTCTCATCTCCCTTCCTTCCGCCGGGCGGCGATCCGACATTCTGCGCCCGTCTTCTAGTCCCAGGAAATCGGCCACCTCGACTTCCGGGTCACGCAGCCGGACCATCTCGTTTGGGTGCCGGATGGGGTCGTCGGCAGAGCAAGCTCTCCCGATCGGCTTTCCGCCACGCCCTTCGCTTCAGCGTCGCGCTCAGAACGGTGCCCCATCTCGGAGTTTCTCTCCAGACGGTAGCGAGGAGCTCTCTAGTGAAGTCTGACTGCGTTGCACCGACCTCTATACTGAGCCATAGTTCACAGTCGGGTGAGTAATGCAATTTTGAAGAGTTCTCTAACGATATTTTTATACCATTCCGCCTCCATCCATCAAAAACTGTGGCGGGTAGGATACATTTTGTATAAAAAATAGCTTAATTTGGCGTAATGAAAGAATTGATGCATCCTTCTCGGATCATTCTAAATAAATCGTTCTTCCCCAATTTTAATTTTTCTCGATTTCAGCGCCATATGTCAAGGGGGACATTAAATGATGCTACACGTGACCTAGCCCCCGCCAACTTGGGTGGGGCGGGGGCAACTTTTATATGGAAACCCCCATTTTTTATTGAAGATTTGGATTCTCCATAAAAACTTTTTTAATGTCCCTCTTGGACCGTACGAACTTGTCTTACCCACATTTTTACTTCATGTATAGTTTTCGAGATAATCTCATCAGAAACTTAGAGATGGACCACCCCATACATACCGGGTGATCAAAAAGTCAGTATAAATTTGAATAAATCATAGAATAATGTAGATAGAGAGGTACAGTTTTCAATTTGACACACTTGCTTGGAATCTCATTAGAACTAAAAAAAAATACAAACATTCAAAAAATATCCGACAGATCATCTGTTATGCTAATTGTTGCTATTCTGGTCGAAGTAAGACAAAGCAAAGATGATGTTCTTTACAGGAAATGCTCAATATGTCCGCCATCATTCCTCAACAGTAGCTGTAGTCGATGAATAATGTTGTGAATAGCACTGTAAAGCATGTCCGGAGTTATGGTGAGGCATTGGCGTCGGACGTTGTGTTTCAGCATCCGTAGAGATGTCGGTCGATCACGATACACTTGCGACTTCATATAACCCCAAAGCCAATAATCGCACGGACTGACGTCTGGGGACCTGGGAGGCCAAGCATGACGAAAGTGGCGGCTGAGCACACGATCATCACCAAACGACGTGCGCAAGAGATCTTTCACGCGTCTAGCAATTGTGGTGGGACGCGAAATTGAAGCGTCACCCATCCACCAGTGTCAGCCCAGTTTGCAGGTGAATATAAGTTTAAATTAGTGTTTTGTTTATATATTTTTGTAATCTTTGTAATTGTTGTGAATTATCTAAAGTTTTGTATTTATTTTTTATGTTTCATGTACGGAGAGGACGGCGCCACGAACGGAGACAGCTTCTTCACTGCCAGGACCAGAGAGAAAATCGCTGGCCACTATACGTCGCGGGTCGACAGCCGAAGAGCAACAGAAGATCCTGAAACCGAGTTGTCGCGTCGTGCTTCTAAAAACTGAAAAAAATAAGAATTTGTAATGTTTCTACAACAATGACGTCATAGAAAGTTTAATCATGTTGTAAATGTTCAGTCCTGTCTTGTCAAGGCTCAGGTTCGCGTCTATATGTAGGAATATAATAAACTAGTGGATGCTACTAAAGTTGAAATACGTGTTCCGAGAATTTATTAATGAAGAATTATGTTAATGAATTACTAATTTATTAGACAAGATTATTAATTTTGACAACGTTCATCGCGAGTTTGCGTCTTGAAAGTTTATTCAATGTGGTTCTAATATTTATTAAATCAGATAACTTACGTTAATATAATTTCTGAGAAGAAAGAAAACGACATCTAAGTTGAAAAAAGTTTGCGCAAACCAATTGGACTGAGTGACGTAATTCTGCGCATACGACTCAAATGATGATGTTTTAATTACAGTTTCGTTCAAGAACCATTCATTCAGAGACAATTTAAAAAGAATTTAAATAATTTTGAAGTGTGTTGTAACTGACGTAGGTGACGAAGTCTGCACATGGTCATATGTCAAAAGAAAATCATTTATATAAAACTGTACGTCGTTACACTACACAATATGGGGTGGAGCGCCATCCTGCATAAACATCTTACGTTCCAGCAGAGGTTTATCAGCCAGGCTGGGGATGATGCGATTCTGTAACATATCGGCGTACCTCTCAGCCGTCACGGTAGCAGTTTTGCTGTCCTGCGCCATCTGTAGCACGAACTTTCTTTTTTTTGTTCTAATAAAACCCCATGCCATTCCAAGCATATATGTGTGTGTACAGGTTGTCGGGGTAGAACAGTTCACATGCATCATATTACGTTTAGGTGTTCCAAGGTGGACGGAAGAACTGTTGTGACAGCACAAATAAATTAGTGAGACACACAAACACACACACACACACACACACACATACACACACACACACACACACACACACACACACACACACACACACATTAAATAATGCATTCCAGTAACGCATGCATTGACAGGCCATCCAACTTTATTGAATACAACGAGTAGCTGCACAATTTCAACAAGGCTACGTTCTTCCTAGGCGCCCACTGTCTGTCACTGCTGTAAACGCTTGTCCCCATGCAAAGAGTACAAGTACTTGTCCAAATGGCTCTGAGCACTATGGAACTTAACATCTGAGGTCATCAGTCCCCTACACTTAGGTTTAAGTAGTTCTAACTAACCTAAGGACATCACACACATCCATGCCCGAGGCAGGATTCGAACCTGCGATCGTTGCAGTCGCGCGGTTCCGGACTGAAACGCCTAGAACCGCTCGGCCACCGCGGCCGGCTCAAAGAGTACAGGCAACGCCATTTTTAGAGTACCTCTTGCAGGCTGATCTCCACACCGAACAATAGCTAGGAACAGCAAACATGGAACTCCGTACCAGAACCGTCATACGCTGACACCGAACATGAATCCTGTTGCTCAGGCGGCCACATATCCGCTGTGGAGAGTGAAGTTACCCACCAACCGCGAGCGCAACCCAAATAGCAAAGCGCCGCCCGAGGTACCAATCAAAAACTGTCTCAGTGTGCCAGCTCCGGTTGCGACCATTGCTAACAACGTTTTCGCTCGCCAAACATCTTGAAAACATGTTGACCTATTTTCTTCGCATTTCAAACAGTTGTTTGAGTATGATGCAAATGTTCGAAGTAAATTGGTCAAGAACTTTTCAAGATTTTTGCTAACACGTTTCCTTTTCAGATATCGTTGTATATGTATTTACATACCACATATAATTAAAAAATATTAGCTTATGTCCGTCCAAACATTTATTAGAGATTGTTTAATTTTGATACCAAAAATCTCGAAATGTTCTTGACCGATATACTTCAGATTTTTTCATAACGACTTGTCTTCATGCAGTAGTGTAGATGTGTTTTTCTCTATAACTTGAATTCGTGTGTAGTCCGCTAAATGGGGAACAAAATGTTGTTACTACAACTGGTCGATTTATCCTCTGGTGGGATTCGACTGTCAGTACTATTCTGAATGCTCGGCATTCCACATAAATGAAGAACGAAGAATAAAGGGGCCGTGCTACAGAGAGCGCCAGGTGTGGAGCTGGTAACGGACATCGGAATTTGGATAGCCAGGTGCTTCCTCGAAGCGCGTTTTGAGTAAAGGCCGCAATGGAAGCCCCGTTATCTCCGGCACGTTTCCTGACGGGCAACTCTGCCGAAACGTGAAATGGAAAAGGTAATACGATTAAACGAGAATCAAACAGGTAAATTAGGAAAGGAAGAAGAGAAAAAATGCAAATGGGTGACCTTTATGGAGAAAGTACCAATTAACAGCCGCTAGCTGCTAGGCTGGTTAACAGCCATTACCATTTTGATTTTCATTTGAGATTCGCACCGCTCCGACGATAACGCTTTTTTTTTTATCTTGTCTCGGTGAATGTACCGGCTGTTTCAAAACGAGTATCTGAGTTTTAAGAATTTATTGCATTCAACTTATTTTAATAAAAGTAACACGTCACATGGTGTATCTCAAACATTTTTGTTCATACACCTGTGCGCATTCGCGTCCACTGTTTCCTGCGTCTTCCGTGACTGAAGATCGTGTTGAACGAGGGGGAGAGTCTTTCAATCGTATCCGCATGAAATAAGTTGAGAACGTTATTCGTGGATTAGCATTTCCTGTGAGGTCTGTGAAGAGACTTTAGGAACGGTAACAACTGCGGCCTTCTCGTTCTCAGTTGTTACAAGCTCTGAAGCCTACAGGCTACTGTTTACGTGCCGACTTCACAGCCATGCATTTAGTTTGCAAAGATTTACTGGCTTGTGTCGTCTTCAGTGATTAATTCCAATTACGTCAAATGCCGATTTATGTCAACACACGTAATGAAACTTCCTGGCAGATTAAAACTGTGTGCCGGACTCGAACTCGGGACCTTTGCCTTCCGCGAGCAAGTGCTCTACCAACTGAGCTACCCAAGCACGACTCACGCCCCGTCCTCACAGCTTTACTTCTGCCAGTACCTGGTCTCCTACCTTCCAAACAAAGGCAAAGGTCCCGACTTCGAGTCTCGGTCCGGCACACAGTTTTAATCTGCCAGGAAGTTTCATATCAGCTCACACTCCACTGCAGAGTGAAAATCTCATTCTGAACACACGTAATGTTCGCAACTGGGGGTAAGCAAACCCCCACGAGACTTTCCAGTTGCAACGAAACACTCCTGAATTGAGAGTACCTTTACTTTCCGCCAGAATACGGCACAAAAACACTCATTTTTCGGTTTAGCAACTCTAATTGGGGTTTCTTATGTTGGTGCGCTAGAACTACTGCGGTTCACATTCTTCCACTTGAGGAAACAACAAAACTTAGTCCGCCGCCTCACAAGTGTAACTCAGTTCGCGATTGGTTAACGACGCTGCACCCGACCGCTGATTTGCCGCAAGGGGTAATATGACAGAGCTTGTTTCGTGTGGCCTCCATGTTCAGCCGATCTGACGGCATGCGATTTTTACCTTTGGGGGTTCGCAAGGGATCGTGTGTATGTGCCTATGCTTCCAGTGTATCTACCCGAATTAAGAAAGAGAGCTGGGGCAGCTGTCACAACCATTACTCCGGTCATTGTGGTCAAGGTTTTGGAATAACTCTATCGCCTCGTTGTGTGCCGTGTGACGAATGGAGCCGACATGAGCATCTGTAAGAAAAACTGTTTCAAAAAGGAATATCGGTGTTTAAGGCTTTGCAGCATTTATTATTTCAACCTAGCATTGTAAATAATACACGAAATGAAAGAGCAACTGAAACACCTTGTATTCCCAAAACTTTTCAGTGGAATAATCGTACTTCAGTGTTGGCTTAGTTAGATGAGAATTATGGTTTACCGAATACCGTAACATCAGCTAGCCCTTTAAGGGCGTTTTGTTGTCTTTAATTTGTTTATTTAGGAACGATCCCTGAAGTAATAATAATGAGCGTATGGCATTGGTGGCCGGGATACGCCACTACGGCGACTTGCGAGTGAATGAGGATGAAAGAGACAACAGCCAGTCATCTCGAGGCAGAGAAAATCCCTGACCCCACCGGGAATCAAACCCGGGACCCCGTGCGCGGGAAGCGAGAACGCTACCGCAAGACCACAGGCCGCGGACATACCTTAAGTATTGCTCACCTTTACAGATGTTGGTAGTGAGCCCTTTTAATGAGGTGTGGCCGCCCAACCTCACGATGTTGGGCGCGGTTTCACCTCGGTTTCGCCACGTGTTGAAGAAGCCACGGGCACTCTGCACGACTTGTGGGTGTTAGTTTCCGAAATGCTCGTTTCGAACCTCCAGGCCGTCAGAATTTGCCATCGGTCAAACGCAGGGAGATCGCGCGTCTTTCCCATTCTACACAAAGATAGCATGCTCACTGATGCTATTGATTAGCAGTTACTCCTCGCCAGATGACAATGCTGTCGCCTGATCGGGTTTATGACGATAGTAGGTCGGTGGTCATAAGCTCCGGACCGGTAAGTGGTGGTCTCTTCCATACAGACGACACCCATGTCTGCCCTGTCGGATACTTTTTAAGTAAGGAATTCGTTATGCCCTGATATTACTTCGTTTCTGGAGAGTGTTTCGGCTGTTTAGGTTTTAGATGGATTACAGGCAGCTTCTCAACCATCTGACCACAAATAACATACTATCAAGAATACATTTTGGATTTCTGAAGGGTTCTGATATCGAGAAGGCTATTTACAACAGTGAAAATGTACTTAATTCATTAAATAAAAAGTGACAAGCAGCAGGTATTTTCTGTAATGGATGAGCTTTTCGTCCTTAAAAACGGGGCAATCTCGAGAGGAAGCAGCGTGGTCATCCATACAGTTGATGCAGCGAGGGGATGGAGGTGGACAAGCACCCTCATGGGCATCCCTGCCACACGTAACACATTTGGCCGGATTGGAACAGGACTGGCTGGTGTGATTGAACCGCTGACACCGATAGCAACGCGTGGGGTTTGGGACGTAAGGGCGAACGGAAATTATCTCATAGCCTGCTTTGATTTTCGATCGGAGTTGAACTTCGTCAAATGTCAAGAAGACAGTGCGGGTTGGAATGATGTTCATGTCAACCCTTTTCATAACCCTATGAACAGCCGTTACGCCCTGGTCAGACAGGTAGTGCTGAATTTCTTCGTCAGACAATCCGTCGAGGGAGCGTGTATAAACGATTCCACGTGAGGAATTTGAAGTGCGGTGCGGTTCAACCCGGACAGGGAAGGTGTGGAGCAGTGAAGTACACAGCAATTTTTGTGCCTGGAGGGCACTGACTGTTTCGAACAACAGGGTACCATTCCGTAATCTGGAACAAGACTTTACAGGACCTGCAATTGCATCGACACCTTTATGAATAATGAAAGGGTTGACTGTGGAGAAGTCGTGACCTTCATCAGACCAAGAAACAACAAGGAACTGTGGCAACGATGGAAGAACTGACTGTGGCTGGGACTCAGTGAACTTACGTTTGTGAGCAGACATAGTGGAAGGTGAGGAAACCATTGCGGAAGAATCCCCATGATTACCGGCGTCTCCGATGGCGCGCTCCTCCCTTGTGGGGGCCCTCTCTGAGGGCACTCCCGCTTTAGGTGATTGTTCACACCTCAAGTCACACCTCCCGACAAACGGACGGAGGGACCGATCGGCACTTTCGGAACGTATCAGCTCGGGTAATCACCCCTCCCTGGGCCTGGCCGTTACCAGGGGGTATGTACGTGTCCTACCTGTCTACCCGGGGCGGGGAATTACGCGTTACCCCGTCACCGGCTACACATGGAAGTGCGTGGGTCGGCCTTCAGACATGCACAGGGAGGAAAAATGAGACCCCTCTTCTTTCCTTTCCCATTCTCTAACGCCGCAGGGGATTTTTTTTTTGTGGTTTTAGGGCGCACAACTTCAATGGTCATTAGCGCCCTGACTACTCTAAGAATGCACCGCGAGGCACAAGTTGACCACAACAACTAAAAGGGAAAACACGATAAAAGACAGAGTGACAGGCATAGGATTAAAAAACAGCATCATCAAATGTCCTTAGCGAGGTTTGTCAAATTGATAAAACGAAGAACACGAGCAGCTGCTCGTGGGTCATCCGCTAAAATGGCATCGAAAGTATTTGGCAGGTTAAGATCGAGGCGCAGTGTGTTAAGATCAGGACAGGACATTAAAATGTGTCTAACCGTCAGCAAGTGCCCACATGGGCAGAACGGCGCCGGCGCAGCCGTCAGCAGATGGCGATGGCTGAACCGGCAGTGTCCAATTCTTAACCGGGCTAAAACGACCTCCTCCCGCCGAGAAGGGCGTGAGGAGGACGTCCAAGCCACGGGAAGAGGTTTTAAGGCCCGAAGCTTGTTGTCGGTAAGTGCAGCCCAATCGGCATGCCACAGCGATAACATGCGCCGACAAATGACCCTGCTAAAATCGGACGAAGGGACACAACAAGAAGCTGTCCGAGGCTGGAGGACCGCAGCCTTGGCCACGGCATCTGCAGCTTCGTTCCCAGGGATACCGACATGGCCAGGAACCCACATAAAGCTAACTGGAGAACCGACGTCCACCAGCTGCTGAAGAGAGCGTTGGATCCGGTGTACGAAAGGGTGAACCGGGTACGGATCACTGAGGCTCTGGATGGCGCTCAGGGAATCTGAGCAGATGACATAAGCAGAATGTCGGTGGCGGCAGATGTAAAGAACAGCCTGGTAGAGGGCAAAGAGCTCAGCTATGAAGACCGAACAATTACCATGGAGCCGGTATTTGAAACTTTGTGCCCCGACAATAAAGGAACACCCGAGCCCGTCATTGGTCTTCGAGCCATCTGTATAAATGAAGGTCCTATTGATGAACTTTGATCGAAGTTCAACAAAACGGGAGTGGTAGACTGAACTGGGGGTAACCTCTTTTGGGAGCGAGCTGAGGTCAAGGTGAACGCTGACCTGAGCCTGGAGCCAAGGTGGCGTGTGGCTCTCGCCCACTCGAAAGGTTGCAGGGAGTGAAAAATTAAGATGGTGAAGGAGGCGACGAAAGCGAACTCCAGGGGGTAGCAGAGCAGAGACATACAACCCGTATTGACGGTCGAGAGAGTCGTCAAAAAAGGAGCGATAAGACGGGTGGTCGGGCATTGACAGTAGCCGGCAGGCATACCGACAAAGCAGTATATCGCGCCGGTAGGTGAGTGGCAATTCGCCAGCGTCAGCGTGAAGACTCTCTACGGGACTAGTATAAAATGCTCCATCGCAAGTCGTAGACCCCGATGTTGTATGGAGTTGAGGCGGCGTAAGATGGATGGCCGTGCAGAGGAGTATACGAAGCTCCCATAATCCAGCTTGGAGCGGACGATCGACCGATATAGACGAAGCAGGACGGTTCGATCTGCTCCCCACGACATACCACTGAGAACACGGAGGACATTTAAAGAACGGGTACAACGGGCAGCCAAATATGACACGTGGAGACCAGCTAAGTTTCCTGTCAAATGTAAGACCTAAAAATTTTGTTGTCTCCACGATTGGGAGAGCAACGGGACCGAGTAGTAAGGACGGTGGGAGAAACTCTTTGTAGCGCCAGAAGTTAATACAGACCGTCTTCTCGGCAGAAAAACGGAAGCCATTGGCGACACTCCAGGAGTAAAGACAGTCAAGAGAACGCTGAAGACAACGCTCCAGGACACGTGTACACTGCGCACTGCAATAGATGGTAAAATCGTCCACGAAGAGGGAGCCTGATACATCAGCTGGGAGGCAATCCATTATTGGATTGATCGCGATGGCGAAGAGAGCGACGCTCAAAACTGAGCCCTGTGGCACCCCATTCTCCTGGCGAAAGGTGTCTGACAGGACAGAACCCACACGTACCCTGAACCGTCGATCCATTAAAAAAGAACGAATAAAAAGAGGGAGGCGACCGCGAAGGCCCCATGTATGCATGGTGCGGAGAATGCCCGCCCTCCAACAGGTGTCGTAAGCCTTCTCCAAATCAAAGAACACAGCCGCGGTCAGGCGCTTCCGCAAGAAGTTATTCATAATAAAGGTCGACAAGGTAACCAGATGGTCAACAGCAGAGCGGCGCCTACGAAATCCACATTGTACATTGGTAAGTAGGCGTCGAGACTCGAGCAGCCAAACCAATCAAGAGTTAACCATTCGCTCCATCACTTTACAGACACAGCTGGTAAGCGAGATGGGTCGATAACTGGAAGGCAAGTGCTTGTCCTTCCCCGGCTTAGGAATCGGGACAACAATAGACTCGCGCCAGCATGCGGGGACATGTCCCTCAATCCAGATGCGATTGTAAGTACGAAGAAGAAAACCTTTACCCGCAGGAGAAAGGTTCTTCAGCATCTGAATATGAATAGAATCAGGCCCTGGAGCGGAGGACCGTGATCGACCAAGTGCGTTTTCGAGTTCCTGCATGGTGAATGGGGCATTATAATTTTCACGATTCGAGGAGCGGAAGTTAGGTGGCCTAGCCTCCTCTGCCTGTTTGCGGGGTAGGAAGGCAGGGTGGTAATGAGCGGAGCTCGAAACCTCGGCGAAAAAGCGGCCGAAGGCATTGAAGACATCCTCAGGGGCCACAAGGACGTCATTCGCGACCGTCAAGCCAGAAACTGGTGAGTGGACCTTAGTGCCAGATAGCCGGCGCAGGCCACCCCAGACAACAGAAGGAGGAGTAAAACTGTTGAAGGTGCTTGTGAAAGCAGCCCAGCTGGCTTTCTTGCTTTCTTTAATAATACAACGACACTGAGCACGTAATAGTTTATAATTGATACAATTCGCCACTGTAGGGTGGCGTTTAAAGGTGCGTAAAGCACGTCGACGAGCACGTAAAGCGTCTGTACATGCTGCAGTCCACCAGGGGACCGGTACGCGACGTGGAGAAGAAGTAGGGCGAGGGATGGAATATTCAGCAGCAGCGAGAATGACTTCTGTGAGGTGTGCGACTTGACGATCGCAGCTCGTGAAGGTTTGATCCTGAAAGGTCGTCCTGGAAGAGAAGAGCCCCCAGTCTGCCTTGGAGATCGTCCAACTAGAGGAGCATGGAGAGGGGGTATGCTGCAGGAGATGGATAACACACGGGAAGTGGTCGCTCGAATATGTATCAGGAAGTACATACCACTCAAACCGGCGTGCAAGTTGGGGAGTACATATAGAGAGGTCTAAATGGGAATAGGTGTGAGATGTGTCCGAAAGAAAAGTAGGGGCGCCAGTATTGAGGCAGACAAGGTTGAGCTGGTGAAAAAGGTCTGGTAACAGGGAGCCCCTCGGGCAGGATGCTGGAGAGCCCCAAAGGGGATGGTGGGCATTGAAGTCTCCAGTTAACAAAAATGGTGCAGGTAGCTGAGCAATAAGTTGCATCATGTCTGCCCTGGTAACGGCAGATGACGGAGTGTAAACGGTACAAATGGAAAATGTAAGAGTGGGGAGAGTAATGCGGATGGCAACTGCCTGCAGGCCGGTGTGCAACGTGATGGGATCATAGTAAATATCATCCCGGACCAGCAACATAACCCCTCCATGAGCCGGGATTCCTACCACAGGGGTAGGTCAAAACGCACAGAGGTGTAGTGTGCCAAGGCAATTTGATCGCTTGGGCGTAGCTTCGTTTCCTGGAGGGCTACGACGAGCGGACGGTGCAAGCGGAGCAGCAACTTCAAGTCCTCTCGATTGGAGCGAATGCTGCGAATATTCCAGTGAATAAGTGCCATCGTAAGAAAGGGAAGGTAAAAAAAGGGGTCACCTCGAAGGCCGCGGAGGGCCTGGCTTCGAGCGAGCACTGCCGCCGCTATCAGTAGGCGGACAGTCTTCGTCCATTGGGTCTATAGGTTCATCGGCCATCTTGGGAAGATGGCCGGGAGGGGGAGCTTCCTCCGCCGGTGGACGGCCAGATGTTCGGCTACCAGCAGTGCGGCCAGGCGAAACGGATGACGGCCTGGGGCGGCAACCGCTGGGTGGCGCAGGAGAAGAAATGCGCTGTGGCGGAGAAGGAGAACTGTGCTTCCTAGGAGCCTTCTTGGAAGTACGTTTGGTGGAAGTACGTTTGGTGGAAGGCTGGGAGGTCAAGGTACGCAGGAAGTCTGCACGGGACGGTTCCTTCTTAAAGGCCCGTGCATCTGACTTCTGGGGCTTCGTCTTGGCAGAAGCTGATGAAGGTGCTTGTGTCTGAGGGGTGACGGGAGGAAGAGGAGACGTCGACCGGGCGATCTTAGCACTGGCCGAACTGACGACCGTGGTGCTGAAGGTCAGATCGCATGTCTGGGTTGCCACCTCCCTGGTAGTCCGAGGAGAGGCGAGGACAGTACTGTATTTCCCCGCTGGGAGCAGCGTGGGCTTTTTACTAGCCAATAGCTTGCGAGCAGCCGAGGTGGACACTTTCTCTTTGACCCGAATTTCTTGTATACAGCGTTCTTCCTTATAGACAGGACAGTCGCGGGAGGATGCGGCATGGTCACCCTGACAGTTCACACAACGAGGAGACGGAGGTGGACAGTCACCCTCATGGGCATCCCTGCCGCAAGTGACACATTTAGCCGCATTGGAACAAGACTGTCGAGTGTGATTGAAACGCTGACACTGGTAACAGCGCGTAGGTGTCGGGACATAGGGGCGAACAGAAATAACCTCATAGCCCGCCTTGATGCGCGATGGCAGCTTAACACTATCGAAGGTCAAGAAAAGTGTCTGGGTCGGTACAAGGTCACTGTTGACCTTTTTCATGACCCTATGGACAGCCGTCACGCCCTGCTCAGCGAGGAAAGATTGAATCTCCTCGTCAGTCAGTCCGTCGAGGGAGCTAGTATAGACCACACCACGAGACGAATTCAAAGTGCGGTGAGCCTCCACCCGCACAGGGAACGTGTACAGGAGTGTGGCCTGAAGCAGTTTTTGTGCCTGAAAGGCGCTCTCAGTTTCTAGTAATAAGGTACCGTTACGCAACCTGGTACAAGATTTGACAGATCCGGCTATGGCATCTACACCCTTCTGGATAACGAAAGGGTTGACAGAGGAAAAATCCTTTCCGTCCTCAGATCGAGAAACGACGAGGAACTGTGGGGCAGGCGGTAGTACTTTAGTCACTGATGGCTGGTCACGTTTCCGTTTTTGGGCAGAAGTCGAGACAGATGGAGTGAAATCCATTGCGGAGGAATCCCCCATGATTGCCAGCGTCTCCGATGGCGCGCTCCTTCCTTGTGGGGACCCTCTCAGAGGGCACTCCCGCCTTAGGTGAATGTTTACACCTCAGGTCACACCTCCCAAGAAGCAGACGGAGGGACCAATCGGCATGGTCAGAAGGTATCAGCTCAGGCAATCACCCCTCCCCGGGCCTGGCCTTTACCAGGGGGTACACGCGTGCCTTACATGTCTACCCAGGGCGGGGAATTACGCGTTAGCCCGTCACCGGCTACGCGTGCGAACGCGTGGGTCGGCCTTCAGGCACGCACAGGGAGGAAGGAAGAAGAGGAAAAGGAGGAGAGAAAGGGAGAGAGAGGACTGACTGTCTCAAACGCCGAGGCGGAGACCAGAGAAGGCAAGGAGAAGAAGGCAATGAGAAGGCAAGGAGAAGAAGGCAATGAGAAGGCAAGGAGAAGAAGGCAATGGGAAGGCAAGGAGAAGAAGGCAATGGGAAGGCAAGGAGAAGAAGGCAATGGGAAGGCAAGGAGAAGAAGGCAATGAGAAGGCAAGGAGAAGAAGGCAATGAGAAGGCAAGGAGAAGAAGGCACGGAAACAGTAAGGAAGACATTGAGGTGGAAAAGAGCAAAGAAAGGAACCAACCAAAGGAAGGAAGAAACGAGAAGGGAAAAAGCAAAATGACCGCAAATAGAGGTAGTGGAACCGTCCGTCTCCGGACGCAGGCGCTAACGACCCCCTTGAGGGGGTGGGACTCCTTTTAGTCGCCTCTTACGACAGGCAGGAATACCTCGGGCCTATTCTAATCCCCGGACCCGCAGGGGGGGCGCCGCAGGGGAGAAAAGGGCAAAGAGAAGAGGGAAGGAAAAGAGAAGGACAGAGGAAGGACGAAGACTTGCAAGTGTAGAAAGCAAGGAATTTGTAACAGTTTCGAGCGTCCGTGTCCGGACGTAGGCACAGACCATACTCCCAGAGGGGGAGAAAGGGAAGGAAAGAGCCAGAGGTGAGGGGGGGGGGGGGCGAAGATGGGGGATGGGGAAGAATGCGGAAAGGGAGGGTATGCAGCCCGGAAAGGAAGGAGGGCCACATTAGCTCAGGGTCCCGTGCTCGCTACGCACGTATCCACAAAAGAGTTGTGGACCCCTGGGGGGTTCATGATCGTGTCACCTACCGTCACCTTCGTGAAGCTCCTGTCTCTTTCCTCTCCATCCTGGCCAGGCTCTACAATGTAGTCCTGTCCACCGGTTACTACCCCGTGCTGTGGAAAACCTCCCGTATCCTGATGTTCCTTAAACCTGGTAAATTGCAATCCGCCATCCGCCGTCCGCTGTTTCCTCCTACCATCCCATCAGCCTTACCTCGATCTTCAGCAAGGTCCTGGAATCAATCCTCACCCAACGCATCCAGCAGCATCTCCGCCAGCACCACCTCCTTACCATTACCCAGTGTGGCTTTCGGCCGTCCTCTTCCAACGACCTTCTCCTTCACCTCACTGATCTCCCTTCCAAACAGCTTAATTCCCGTCGCTCCGCAATCTTCCTCTCCCTGGACCTCGAACGTGTTTATGACCACATATGGCATTCCGGTCTCCTCTTCAAGCTCCTAACCTTCGCCCTTCACATTAACTAAGTCTGTCTGATCGGCTCCTTTCTCTCCTACCGTCCTTCTTACGTCACCATCCATAACACGGATTCCTACACTTTTTTCCCTCTGCCGTATACAAAAGGTACAGAGGGGGAGGGGAGGACGTAGCCTTGGGCACACCGGCAGACTTGCCCTTGCCCCTGACCCTGCCCCCACCCTGCAGTGCTCCCAACACCTTCTCCAATCACATCTTGACCGGTTCACCGCTTGGTGCAACCAGGGATTGCTCAAGGTCAATCCCTTCAAAACCCAGGCGATCATTGTAGGCAAAACGACCCCTTCCTTCCGCCTCCTCGATTTCTATCTAACCATCTATGGCCAGCCTATCACCCTCACCCCCACCCGTAAGTACCTTTGCGCCACCCTTGACCGTCGGCTCTCCTGGACCCCCCATTTCTGGACAATCGAAGCCAAGGCACGCTCCCGACTCAGTCTCCTCAAGCTCCTTTCCGGCCGTACATGGGTTCTGGACCCCTCCACCATCCTCCACACCTATAAATGCCCCATCCGCCCTATCCTTTGTTATGCCCATCTGGCATCTGGCCTGGATCTCCGCCCCCCCCCCCTTCCTTTTATAAATCCCTCCAAATCCTTGAACGCCATGCTCTCTGCCTCGCCTATCACATCTGTCTCCCCTCCCCCACGCGGATCCTGTATGTCCTCATTCCGTTCCCCAACCTCCTCCTTTTCCTTGAAAGGATACAGATCCTGTACACCTCCCATAAACTCTATCCTCCTCACCCGCTTGTCTCACCCATCCTCTCCCACCCCTTCCCGCTGCCGCACCTGTGTTCCCACGTCCCACCCGGTCTCCATCTCTCCATCCTCCTTACCCTCTCCCAAGGTGGCTTCCGCCAGCTCCCCCTCCCTGATGATCTCCTCCCCTCCATCTACCCCTCCTATCAACTTTGATCCTCCCCTCCCACATCCTGTGTCTTTTCCTTTGGGCACCCTCCCTCCCTTCTGTCTACCTTCCCCCCCTTCCTCCATCCCTCTTTCCCCAGGCTTCCCCTTCTGCTTCCTCCCTCCCCCCTATCTACACTGCCCGTGGCATCTCTGCCCACTCCCTCTCCCACCCTCCTCCTCTCTTGGCAGGTCCCCGGACTTTTACACACTTAGTGAACATTCGCGCGCCGGAGATCAACACCTCGTGTTTCTGTGTGTGCCGTCGTTTGTGCTTAAGTGGTTCAGTGTTATTCGTTTTGTGCACCTACGATTGCGTGTGACAATTTTCGTCTAAGTGTGTGTCCAAGTGTCTGAACAAATTTTATCTTGGACTCTCCACCCGTGAACGGCTCCATGTATTTTAAAAAGTGTTTGTCTCCGTTTATATGTCCACCATATTTTTTTTCTTTGTCTTCATCTGTATCTTTTGTGTTTCTCTGAGGCCAAAGAGCGGCGTAGTATGCTGTGCTGCTGCTGGCCTGCCTGCCTGTAATCAGGTTTAATAATAACAATAAAGAAACAAATCTGAGGTCTCTTCAGTCCCGTCGTGATTGTGTACTCAATCTCACCTGAAGATGGCGGCCAGATGGTCCGCCGAAATATCGTGTTGTCGTCAGGACGATGGAACCCGGCAGCATACCCGTGAAAATCATCACAAAACACACTCCCAAAGAGAGGGAGAGGGGGAAGGGCATGGGAAGAGGCGAGGTAGGAGGAGGATCGGGGACAGGGAGGGATGTGGAAAGGGAAGGTATGCAGAACAGTTGTGGACTCCGTGGGCGGGAGGGGAGGGGGCGGGGGGGGAGGGACTGATCCAGCCTGACCACCCAGGAAGGATCTTCGCACGAATGCACTTCCAGGCCTTCTTCAAAATCAGCCAGGGCTGTTTCCCTGCCGTCCTTTATGACCCACAGTGCATCCCTTTGCATACTGCACTTGGCTGTAGGCAATCGTAAGAGCTTCTGATTTATTTGTAGATGCAATTCAATGTAGTGTAAATAGTGAAGTAATGGCAATAAATGGTGCTGAATGATAATTCACATATCGGTGAGGTTTGATTTTCAAGGTTTTTCCCGTATGAGTGAACTGGAATAAATTTTCTTGGGGTATTCGTAAGTGATTACCCACAATATTTAACAAAACATTCTGCTGTAATCGGGTGTAGCACTTTCAATACTGCTATCCTGTCAGTTTGGCAGATAGAGCAGATTTAGCATTTGTTAATATGACGAGCTGCAAATTATTGTATATTGTTACAGGAAAAACTGATTTACAATATTCAATCGATAAAAAATAAAATATCAGTGACGCAGACTCATCTAACGGCATCTTCTGCCGCGGCCTGGCCGTCGGCTGGCAGCTTCCCCCCGAGCGGTGCTGATCAGGCGTATCACAAAGGAGGTATATAACCTTAACACATTAAAGGAATTTCGTAAAAATAACACAAAGTCACCTGCTGTGTCCCAGATCCCCAGGAACGCAGGGCGCCGTAAAGTTTGCAGAGAGCTGCAGTGCCTGCAGTCTGCCATTTCTTGGCCTTCTCTGTCCCATCACTGCCTTAAGGCAAAAATTAACAAGAGATTATAACACATTATTCACACTGTTAGCCCTGTGTTAATGCGCAGTGCCTTTACTCACCATGTCAGCTTAGTGACATGATAACGACACAGCAGGAGACTGAGAGGCTGCGGCCGGTACTAACCAAGAACTTTGGCTGATCTGTAGCGTAGCACGATTTCAATGGGGGGTGTTTTCTACTCACTCTAGCCAAAAGTTTTCATACTATATCTCACTTCCGTTTCACAATCAACTACTAAATAAGGTTAAAATGGAACTCTAATTAATTATCTAGACACTATATCGCTATAAACCATACTATATGAGGCGTTTAGAGAGATCTTATTAAACACACAGTGAAACAAACATATAAAGCACTAGTGCTTCCTGTTTTCAGTTATAAACTCGAGACGTTTTGTAACGTGCCGGGACACGTCCTTATTTATTAGTGCCACTTGAAGTTCACGTCACAACCGGATGTACCGGTATTGAAACATTTCCTCACCCAGTAGATAGTACGCAGTGTTCTCGACATACCTTGCTTTGTTTATTCAATATTGTCTTCCCGGTAGCTGCGTCCGTCTCACCTAAATCACACTGAAATTAAGAAGCCAGGATACTAGGTGAAGTTTTCCAAAATCGAAAGTCAAGATCGTATTCACTGTTGAACATTTATGCAAACCACAGTGCGATGTATTAGTTATCACTCGCTCATACAATATTCATGTGACCAGGCCTCTTACACTTAATCGTCACAATAGGTAGGTCAAAAACTTCCAGTCTTTAACAAAGTTCACAATTACAATTACCAAAAAATTTAACCGACTTGCCGCACTTTTGCTCCAAGAGAATCTGACCAAGAATTAACTAGAGCTGCACCAGCTCGGACCTTATATAGACGAGCGCTTGAATATTTGACTATTTCTGTTACTATATTATAGTTTATAATGTCCCAGGGTTAAAATGATCCTTTATAACTGGTTTTGACGTTAACTATTGTGATTTATTATTTAAATAACATGAGTGAGCTGTATAAATTTAAATACGCGGAACTAATTTACGCATCCGCCATGGGAATTCCCGACTTATAACCATGGCAGCCCTTTTGAACAATAATTTTTACATATTCAAATTTACTTAATTCTTAATTAATGCACTTACAAAGTTGAGACTATAGTCATTTTACGTATAAAAATAAAGGTAGCAAAGGTATCAAAACAGATCTCGGAATTATTCAGTAGTTTGGTCACAATTGGCAGATTTTAAGTCTTAATATCTATTTAACTAACAAACTTTAGGTTAATTTAAAATTTTACTGATTCGAGCACTTTTATAGCTGAATTTGATCTATTTGCTCACTCGAATTTTACTTAGAATGTATTGCACAATATACGTCATTGTTCATAACTTTTTGTATTATGCATTTCCAATAAAACTGATTATTCTGAAAGTAATGAGCTAGACATTAGAATGTACTGAAATAAGATATTTTACTAGGGGAATTTTATTTAAACTATTTCTGAATTCTGTACTATGAGGCTGAAGGCCACAGAATCTATAGTCGGAATATGAGTAGTGAAAATTAAAAAAAAAAAATAAATAAATAAAAATAAAAGTTCATTGCTTAACTAAGTTACTGAAGGAGTGTAAAACCAAAACAGGATAGTAGTGGGCAACCCTGCTTCGTTACAGTTTCATTTAGTGGATTTTGTGTGTGTGTGTGTGTGTGTGTGTGTGTGTGTGTGTGTGTGTGTGTGTGTGTGTGTGTGTGTGTGTATGTGTGTGTGTGTGATTTTTGGCTAACTTAATACTCATGGCAACATCACTGTGTCCAGTCCAACGAGATTACGCGACAAACCAAACACTGAATAGCGAACGAATCAGGGAATGACGTAGAAAATAACCTTACAGTTCGTTGGCCCATATTTCACGGCATGTTCACACAATGGAATAAACTCATCACTAAGAGAAAGAGCGCTATTGTCTGTACACAACACTTCATACAACAGGACATACTGATATTAACTTAATAAGAAAAGACCAGACTCTTTAAACTTTCTTTATTCACGTATTTTTAGAGACAGCAGGACGTGAACCACTTAACTCTGACATTGTAAGTTTGCACCTATGTAATTTTCCACACATACTTACAAGCGACAAATGCCTTTAGGGGATCATATATGTCATTAAACAAGTCACATGATATTTAATTATAAGAAATCGTACCAAGACAGAGGGTCTCTAGAATACGCGTCGATGTTCTGGTGCTTTGAATCAGCATATATTCGAAGTGTGCAACTTATCATTCAAAACCAACCAAATACGGTATTCTACTAATTAGGACGAAATCCCACGTGCCGTCTCCGATGTTAGCCACGTCTGCGTCATGTCGACGTCACTAGCCTTAGGGCTGCTAGGCTGAAGGTACAGAGCCTCTGAGCTGTACTCTGTAGAAAACGGCCCCCAAAGCTCTGCCATCTGGACCACACGGGCATTTTAAGTCGTAGCCCTAGCAGTAGCTGTTACGTTTTCAAAATTAGTGTTTGAATTATGTGGGCGCATTTCAAATATTCCAATTCTGTAATCCACACACGCCCGAGGCAGGATTCGAACCTGCGACCGTAGCAGTCTCGCGGTTCCAGACTGTAGAGCCGCACGGCCACTCCGGCCGGCCTCCACTAGAGACAAAGCGTTAACGATGGAGCCAGGGTACGAAATCTGGAACTGCAACTGGCAAAGCCTGGCGCCTGAGAAGCACAGTTCTTTGGAGGGAGCTGCTACATTTTTGGGGCTAGCCGACAGCTACTGCCTGATTAATTTACTTATTACGTAATTCGTAGTGTTTTTTGGGATTGTCCGCCGCTTGATATGGAGAGAGTAAAAAAGCGCTAATTAGCGCTGTATAATTGGGCGGCCTGTTGAGTGACTTCACCACACACAGAAGTTTTTTTGATACACTGCCTGACAAAAGAGGTGAAGCACGCAGAAGAGGAGGGAATGATGTGGAATTCACCGGTTGAGAGGGTACGTGACGTTATTTCAGTAACTGCAAAATCAGGTCAAATTTACAAACAGCGCTGCCGTAGAAGCCCACTTATCAGCATGACGTTGCAAACACTGTGGCCTGGATGCTGGCACTGATTGGGCTGGACTGGGCTGGAAAGGGTATTACAAAGCCGTTGTATCCTCTTCTCAAGCAAGTTGGGAAGTAACTGAAGTCCGAACTGAACCCACACATGATCTTTGGAGGTAGATCCGGGGAATCTTGCTTGCCGGGGCACTGCCTCAATATCTTGCAGGCAATTCATTGAGACAAGTCTCGTGTGTGGACTACCTCTGTCACATTTAGGCATACTGTCATATTGGGGGTAAAACATGATTTACGTGGCGTGCCTTTCCCCTCTTCTGCTAACTACGGGTGTAGAGCAAGACAGACAGACTCTATATTTCTAGATATACGGAAAGCGATTGACACGGTGTCCCATTGTAGGCTGTTAAATAAGATACGAGCATATGGAATAGGTTAACAAATATGTGAGTTGCTTGAAGACTTCTTATGATATACAACTCTGATGACATTGATATCTTGAATAAAATTGTGGGAAAATTACTACATGATGATCTGAATGGGATGAACAGTTTAATCAGTACATAATATGGAATGAGAGTAAATCCAAGAAAGACGTAAAGTTTGTCGTTGCTCTCATTTCTGCTACTTCACATTACTTTCATCAGGATTGATGGTCTCAAGTAGATGAAGTTAAGGAATTCTGCTATCTAGACAGCAAAATAACCAGTGACAGAAGGAACAAGGAGGACATCAAAAGACTAGCACTGGCGAAGAGGGCATTCCTGGCCAAGAGAAGTCTACTAGTATCAAATATAGGCCTTAATTTCTGAGGGTGTACGTTTGAAGACAGCATTGTGTGCTTGTGAAACATGGACTGTGCAAATACCGGAACAAAGGAGAATCGAAGCATTTGAGATGTGGTGCTACAGATGCATGTCGAAAATTAGCTGGACTGGTAAGGTAAGGAATGAGGTGGTTCTGTACAGAATTGAAAAGGAATATGTGGAAAACACTGACAAGGAGAAGTGACAGGATGATAGGACATCTGTTAAGACAACAGGGAATAACTTCCATGGTACTAGAGGGAGCTGCAGAGGGTAAAAAGTGTGCTGGCGTAAAGTGTTGCCAGCACACCGGTCGGCAACCATGTAGCGAGAAGGTCGATAGTAGGCGCTGGATCAAGCGCGCCTATCAGAAGAGAGGCCAAAGACAGACTCGCAAGCAACGTGCCGCCATCACACTCTTGACAACAAGTATTCAGATCGCCGCCTCTGACCTCAGTCTCAGTGCGCCAGTGGTTGAGCGGCTGGAGTGGTGACAGTTACTAGTACAGACTCAGCCTCTAACTCGCACTCCAAGTCGGCGTCTGTCAGTACACTGCGACGAGATTAGCGTTCATAGCGAGACTTTTACTTCTCCAGCAGTGAGGCTAACGTAGACTATTAGTGCAAGTGTTGTGGTATAAGCTCTTCAACTCTCTTTAAGACATGTACCTGTTTATGTAAATAAAGAAACCTGTTAATACATATGTGCAGTTGTGTTGTAGGAAGATACCAGCCACCAAACAACATCCCTCCCCTTGACTCCTATGGTACAGGACACTACATCGGCTGTAGAAGAAGGCGCTACACTGGCTGTAGAGGATGTCTTGGTTGCCGAAACATCAACGTTATTTCACTATAATGTTCCTACAACCACCGTAGCATGGTTCTGGCGCCAAGAAAGATGGCATTACTGTCGTGGAAGACATCAAGCTTGATGGGATGCTGGTGGTTTGCAACTGTCAACATGTCTTCGCCCTGCTGTTGCATGGGATCTGCGGTAGCAACCAATGCCTCTTGTCCAACGTAGGCTGGTGGGAGCAATACAGGGTGTTTATAAATGAATATCGGGGTTTTAACTCTTAATGTAATAAATATTATACAATGTACAGTTATAAATGATATGTCAAATGAAAGAGCAACTGAAACAGTTGTGTTTTCCACAAGTGCGCATTCGCAGCGCGCAACGTTTCCGCCACAGTCCGCTAGACAGCGGTAGTAGCGAAGATGGCGACTAGTGAACAGAAAGCATTTTGTGTTTTGCAGTTTACCAAGACCGAATCTGTGGTTAAGATGCAACGTGCATTCCGGATTAAGTTCGGTTGTGATCCTCGAGGTGATAATTTGTAGATGGTATCATCAGTTTGAAGATACCAGCTGCTCTTTAAAGGGAAGAGCACAGGACGACTAAGAGTTAGTGAAGAGACTGCTGAGCGAGTGAGACGTTCACTCTTAGCCCAAAGAAATCAGTCCAGAGGGCTAGTAGTGAATTACAAGTTCCTGTGTCGACTGTTTGTAAACGATCAGGACATAGTTTTACGCGTTTTCTTAAAACTTTCCAGTTATTACAGGCTGTAAAGCCGGCAGACCATGGATTACGTGCCAACTTTGTAAACGAAATGTTTCATGTCGATGAAGATTTTTCTGGGTCATGTTGTTTTTAGTGATGAATCGACCTTTCACCTTAGTGGACATGGTAACACAATGTGCGCGTCTGGGGTTCAGAAAATCCTTACGAGGTGGTACAAACGCAACAAGAGTCCCCTATAGTGACTTTTGTGCCGTATCCAGGCTGAAAGTTTATTGGTCTTTTTTTTTTTGGTGAACCTATTGCAATTGGCACTTATTACGTTGATACACTAGAGCAATAGCTCTTGACTCAGATGGAAGAAGGTGAGGGAGAGTGTTGTATCAACAGAACCAACCAACCAACCAACCAACCAACCAACCAGCCAGCCAGCCCGCGGCCCCTGACCGTGACATCGCTGGCCACAATTCCTGTCGCGGCCGTCGGCGCCTTTCACCTTAGTGGACATGGTAACACAATGTGCGCGTCTGGGGTTCAGAAAATCCTTACGAGGTGGTACAAACGCAACAAGAGTCCCCTATAGTGACTTTTGTGCCGTATCCAGGCTGAAAGTTTATTGGTCTTTTTTTTTTTGGTGAACCTATTGCAATTGGCACTTATTACGTTGATACACTAGAGCAATAGCTCTTGACTCAGATGGAAGAAGGTGAGGGAGAGTGTTGTATCAACAGAACCAACCAACCAACCAACCAACCAACCAACCAGCCAGCCAGCCCGCGGCCCCTGACCGTGACATCGCTGGCCACAATTCCTGTCGCGGCCGTCGGCGCCTCAGGGCGTTACAGCCGACAGAAGAGGTCGCGCCATGGCTGATCTCGGGTCCGCAGCGCCCTCTGCCTTTTGCATATAAGGAGGAGCGCTGGCCCCGAGACGGACAGTCTGTTGACGATTTTTATTGCTAGCCCTTCGCGGAGTTTATATCGGAGCCATTGCAGTGTGATATTTGCTATTGCATTCGACTAGGCTCAGTACACGGATTACCCTTGGATGTTACTTGGACTTGCATTGCTGGTGCACGCTTCGTCAGAAATAAAGGTAATTCATCTCTCCATTCTAGCTTGCGCAATTCTTGTCAATTATTTTTCGGCCAACAGACATAGCTACATCCTGGTCATTACCCACGTTTTATACAATTTATGGTGGCTGCCCCAAAAGTAGCGCCGAGGACCTTGGGTTTGGGAGCCGTCACAAAAGAGAGAACTTCATTTTCCAGCAAGATGGTGCGACACCTCACTGGCATAGTGAAGTACATGATTGGTTGAAATTGACTGTACCCATGCCCTGGATAGGCAGCTAGGGGCCTAATGACAGGGCTGCTTTGCATGGCCTCCACATTCACCAGACCTAGAGCCATCCGATTTTTTCCTGTGGGGCTTCATCAAGGATCGCGAGTACATGCCTCCGCTACCAGCAGACCTCCCCGAATTAAGAAACCGGATTGAAGCAGCTGTAGCTACAATCACTGAAGACACACTTATCAACGATTGGGAAGATATCAGCTATACTTTGAGTGTGCTGTGTGACAAATGGTGCTCAAACTGAACATTTGTAAGGTTCTTGGTGAAACTGAGTTGCTCTTTCATTTGATATACCACTTATAACTGTAAGTCTAATATAATAAATACACTCCTGGAAATTGAAATAAGAACACCGTGAATTCATTGTCCCAGGAAGGGGAAACTTTATTGACACATTCCTGGGGTCAGATACATCACATGATCACACTGACAGAACCACAGGCACATAGACACAGGCAACAGAGCATGCACAATGTCGGCACTAGTACAGTGTATATCCACCTTTCGCAGCAATGCAGGCTGCTATTCTCCCATGGAGACGATCGTAGAGATGCTGGATGTAGTCCTGTGGAACGGCTTGCCATGCCATTTCCACCTGGCGCCTCAGTTGGACCAGCGTTCGTGCTGGACGTGCAGACCGCGTGAGACGACGCTTCATCCAGTCCCAAACATGCTCAATGGGGGACAGATCCGGAGATCTTGCTGGCCAGGGTAGTTGACTTACACCTTCTAGAGCACGTTTGGTGGCACGGGATACATCCGGACGTGCATTGTCCTGTTGGAACAGCAAGTTCCCTTGCCGGTCTAGGAATGGTAGAACGATGGGTTCGATGACGGTTTGGATGTACCCTGCACTATTCAGTGTCCCCTCGACGATCACCAGTGGTTTACGGCCAGTGTAGGAGATCGCTCCCCACACCATGATGCCGGGTGTTGGCCCTGTGTGCCTCGGTCGTATGCAGTCCTGATTGTGGCGCTCACCTGCACGGCGCCAAACACGCATACGACCATCATTTGCAGCAAGGCAGAAGCGACTCTCATCGCTGAAGACGACACGTCTCCATTCACGCCTGTCGCGACACCACTGGAGGCGGGCTGCACGATGTTGGGGGCGTGAGCGGAAGACGGCCTAACGGTGTGCGGGACCGTAGCCCAGCTTCATGGAGACGGTTGCGAATGGTCCTCGCCGATACCCCAGGAGCAACAGTGTCCCTAATTTGCTGGGAAGTGGCGGTGCGGTCCCCTACGGCACTGCGTAGGATCCTAGGGTCTTGGCGTGCATCCGTGCGTCGCTGCGGTCCGGTCCCAGGTCGACGGGCACGTGCACCTTCCGCCGACCACTGGCGACAACATCGATGTACTGTGGAGACCTCACGCTCCACGAGTTGAGCAATTCGGCGGTACGTCCACCCGGCCTCCCGCATGCCCACTATACGCCCTCGCTCAAAGTCCGTCAACTGCACATACGGTTCACGTCCACGCTGTCGCGGCATGCTACCAGTGTTAAAGACTGCGATGGAGCTCCGTATGCCACGGCAAACTGGCTGACACTGACGGCGGCGGTGCACAAATGCTGCGCAGCTAGCGCCATTCGACGGCCAACACCGCGGTTCCTGGTGTGTCCGCTGTGCCGTGCGTGTAATCATTGCTTGTACAGCCCTCTCGCAGTGTCGGGAGCAAGTATGGTGGGTCTGACACACCGGTGTCAATGTGTTCTTTTTTCCATTTCCAGGAGTGTATTATAAAGCGTTAAAAGCCAGATATTCATTTATAAACGCCCTGTATTATGCTATGTTTCGAGTCACCGTTCACGTCGATGACGACGCTAGTGGAGACGACCGTCGACCTAGTGCAGCAGAAATGGAATTCACCTGAGGACCCGACACATTTCCGCTGATCGACGGTCAAATCCCGATGGTTCCATAGCCACTGCAGTCGTAACTGACGATGTTGTTGAATCAACAAGTAAACAAGTTGTTGAAAATGGAGCTGCACGGCAGGCATCCACAACGCACGGTGTACACGCACTAGCACTGTGCTCATTCGGCAGAGGTGCCTCCTTCACAGGGCAGACGAGCCTCCGAACCCTTCGCTCTGTGACGAGTCGTGGACGTCCAACCATTTAGCGCCTAATAATAGTTTCACTGTTCTACCTGTTTCCATAGATGCCCATGATAGTATTAGGTGGAGATTCGATCAGCTTCGCTGTTTGCGGGATGCTCGTTCACAGGCTCTCAGTAATAATAAGCTGACCTTTGCGTAGACTTCAGCGGCCAGAGTCAGTCGACATAAAAGTTTTCTGGGTGTGGTACAGCGTCATACTGTATAAAAACTACTGCTGGAGAAAACCGACGTTTCGGCCACAGTTGCAGCGGCCTCCCTCTACATCTACATCCACACTCCGCAAGCCACCTGACAGTATGTGGTGGAGGGTAACTTGGGTACCTCTATCGGTTCTCCCTTCTATTCCAGTCTCGTATTGTTCGTGCAAAGAAGGATTGTCGGTATGCCTCTGTGTGGGCCCTAATCTCTCTGATTTTATCCTCATTGTCTCTTCGCGAGATATACGTAGGAGTGAGCAATATACTGCTTGTCTCCTCGGTGAAGGTATGTTCTCGAAACTTCAACAGAAGCCCGTACCGAGCTACTGAGCGTCTCTCCTGCAGAGTCTTCCACTGGAGTTTATCTGTCATCTCCGTAACGCTTTCGCGAATACTAAATGATCCTGTAACGAAGCGCGCTGATCTCCGTTGGATCTTATCTCTCTCTTCTATCAACCCTATCTGGTACGGATCCCACACTGTTGAGCAGTATTCAAGCAGTGGGCGAACAAGCGTACTGTAACCTACTTCCTTTGTTTTCGGATTGTATTTCCTTAGGATTCTTCCAATGAATCTCACTCAGTCTGGCATCTGCTTTACCGACGATCAACTTTATATGATCATTCCATTTTAAATCACTCCTAATGCGTACTCCCAGATAATTTATGGAATTAACTGCTTCCAGTTGCTGACCTGCTATATTGTAGCTAAATGGTAAGGGATTTTTCTTTGTATGTTTTCGCAGCACGTTACACTTGTCTACACTGAGATTCAATTGCTATTCCCTGCACCATGCGTCAATTCGCTGCAGATCCTCCTGCATTTCAGAACAATTTTCCATTGTTACAACCTCTCGATATACCACAGCATCATCCGCAAAAAGCCTCGGTGAATTTCCGATGTCATCCACAAGGTCATTTATGTATATCGTGAATAGCAACGGTCCTACGACACTCTCCTGCGGCACACCTGAAATCAGTCTTACTTCGGAAGACTTCCTAGATTACAGAACGCAGCGTGTCATTGTCAATGGAGAGAACTCTTCAATCCAATCACACAGTTGGTCTGATAGTCCATATGCTCTTACTTTGTTCATTAAACGACTGTGGGGAACTGTATCGAACGCCTTGTGGAAGTCAAGAAACACGGCATCTACCTGGGAACCCGTGTCTATGGCCCTCTGAGTCTCGTGGACGAATAGCGCGAGCTGGGTTTGACACGATCGTCTTTTTCGAAACCCATGCTGATTCCTACAGAGGAAATTTCTAGTCTCCAGAAAAGTCATTGTACTCGAACATAATACGTGTTCATAAATTGTGAAACTGATAGACGCTAGAGATACAGGTATATGGTTCTGCACGTCTGTTCGACGTCCCTTCTGGCTGTACTGGTGACCAGTAGACCCAAAAGGAGGCCGCTGCAACAGTGGTCGAAACGTTGGTTTTCTCCAGCAGTAATTTTGTAGAATATGATGCGGTACCACACCCAGAAAACTTCCATGTCAATCTGACCTTTGTCAAAGTGTTTTCTCTCAATGGAGTTCCGCCTTAGCAGCCCATATCTTCGCTAGTGTGATCCCTGTCCGCATCTGATCTGCTTACCTACTTTTGTTACTGAGGCACGTGCCCGCAACGCCACCAGGCGGCATTCAGCGTCGATGTACGCAGTGGTCATAATGTTTTGGATTATCCGTGCATAATTTCTCCCGCTTAATTCTTCTACAGTTCTTTAAAGAGTCCACGCGTGTAAAACGGATTCATACATCATCTTACTTTACATGGAGGTTAAAGGCAAATCCTTAGGAAATGTTTGAAATTAAAGATTGGCGCTAAGTCTTCCCAGTATGAAACACTGGATGAATATAAACTGGATAATGTGTGCTCCAGTTTACGCAAAAGCTAGTTTTTCCACTCGTCTCAATGTTTGTAACTTAATATCCCCTGACCTGCGAGGTCCTTTCAGAAAATTCTGGAACTTTGTCCACAAAATTTTTCTATACTTTTATTTATTGTGCTTTGTATCTGTTGTAGAGGAGGGTATTTCGAGGGAGACCCTGCTCACAACGCCGTTTCCACTTCAGAAAGTAGTCTTGCTATGACCCTTGCTGGAACCCGCGAAGCACACACTGAATTCTCCTTTAGCTCACCTCTCATCGCTAATCATTATCCTTTAAAAGGGTGGTTCTCAACTTTGTGTTTGTACTCTCCAGACCTGCAGCTGTGGAGTTTGTAGAGCATGAAGCATCACAGTGATTTCCTTTTTTTGTGCAATAGTCGTGCACCAACAGGGATGATTGTGTGGGTGTGGTGTCGTGACGCAAGAGCCATGAACTGTCTCGCCACATTTCAATCCGTTTCCTTCTCATATTTTATCGCAGCCGTCGCAACGTCTCGTAGTACCATCGATTAACAGTTTTCTTTGTGGTACGAATTCCAGATGAACTTATCATCAAAAGTCAGAGACAATCGTCACGGCTTTGACATTTGAGCTCACTTCACGGACTTCGTTTTTGCAGAAGCTTTCGCTGATCTGTTGTAAGGATTGCACCTTGGTCTCAACATCATAACCATAGACCCACGTCTTATCACCTGTTACGATTCTCTTAAGAAACATCTCGTTCTCATTTGCGTGATCTTAAGTTCAGCCGAAATTTTTTCAAACGATGTAACAGCTTTAAGAAAGGATAGATTAAATACAGTTGGTGATTGAGTATTTATTGCTGTCTTTGCCTTGTAGCGAAATTGAAGTAGATATTATGGGTAGAGGTTATACCGGACAATCGGGCTAAACTATTTCACACGAGCTATCTTCTGAGTCGGGGGGTCTGTAAAACGATCCAATTACTACAGTTGTTGAACAGTTCAAAGAAAACTTTACTCTCATTTCAAAAAAGTAACCCGCTCATACAATTATAGTCGGTGGTGACTTCAATCTACCTTCGATATGCTGCACAAATTGCCGATGGCAGGCATAAAACGTCATCAGAAATTTTCTGAGAAAGCATACAATAAAATTATTTTGAACAATTATTTCATGAGCCCACTCGAAGCGTAAATGGTTGCGAAAGTATATTTGACCTTTTAGCAATCAATAATCCTGGACAAATTGTGAGTGTTGTGTCGAATACAGGGATTAGCGACCACAAGGCAGTTGCTGATAGGCTGAATACCGTAACACCTACCATCAAAAAGAAACGCAAAGTATATCAATTTAAAAATGCTGATGAAAATGCTCTTAAAAAGGTGTTAAGAGACAGTCTTCACTTCTGCCGATCTGATCATGTAAGGGTAGAAAAGTTGTGGAATGTTTTCAGAGAGATAATATCAATAGCAACTGAGAGATATTAATTGATGTGGTATATACGTGATGGTACTGATCCTCCATGGTACACAAAACGGGTTAGATCGTTGTTGCAGAAGCAACGAACAAAGCATGCCAAATTTAAAAGAACGTAAAATCCCCAACATTGGCAAAGTTTTACGTAGGTTGGAAATATAGCGCCTACTTCAATGCGAGATGCTTTTAATAATTTCCACAACGAAATTCTGTCTCCAAATCTGGCTGAAAACCCAAAGAGATTCTGGTCATACATAAAGCACACCAGTGGCAAGACGCAAACAATACCTTCACTGCGCGATAATAACCATGGAGTCACTGATGACAGTTCTACTAAAGCAGAGTTTTTAAACAAGGTTTGTCGAAACTTCTTCACCAAAGAAGACGAAGTAAATAGTACTGAATTCCAATCAAGAACAACTGCCAAGATGAGAAACATGGAAGTAGATATCCTCGGTGTAACAAAGCAGCTTAAATCACTTAATAAAGGCAAAGCCTCCGGTCCAGATTGTATACCATGACGTTCCTCTCAGAGTATGTTGATAAATTAGCTCCATATTTAGCAATTATATACAACCACTCGCTAACAGAAAGATCTGTACCTAAAGACTAGAAAATAGCTGAAGTCATACCAATACCCAAAAAGGGAAGTAGGAGTAATCCGCTGAATTACAGGCCTATATCACTAACGTCGATTTGCAGTAGGGTTTTGGAACATATACTGTATTCGAACATTATGAAGTACCTCGAAGAAAAGTTTTTATTGACACATAGTCAGCAGGATCAGAAAATATCGCTCTTGTGAAACACAAATAGCTCTTTGTACTTATCGAGTTGTAAGTGCTATCGACAAGGGATGTCAAATTGATTCCATATTTTTAGGTTTCCAGAAAGCTTTCGACACCGTTCCTCACAAGCGTCTTTTAGCCAAACTGCGTGACTACAGAGTATCGCCTCAGTTGTGCGACTGGATTCGTGGTTTCCTGTCAGAAAGGTCGCAGTTCGTAGTAATAGACGGAAAGTCATCGAGTAAAACAGAACATTGAAAGTATCTAACCAAAATTGATTCCTTTTTTATTTGTGAATGTATCATTGATAAGACTGACTAAATTAATTATTCAAAAACCTGCATCTGACTGCGTCTGTGAACTTGTTGCATTTCTGCCAAAGTGGAGGAGTGCAAGAACATGTAGTTGACTCAGCAATCACTTTTCCAGTACCATCTTAATGCCATTGCACGAACGGCATTATTCTCTTAAACTTAACTTTTGGCCCTGATGTTTACTGAATGAAATTATATCTTGACTTGAATAATGCCAGTTGCACAATCGCATACAATTAGTTATTTGATAATGTTAGTTATACCAAAATCGATGTCAAAGTAAAGTTATTTCAAACTATGAACTGCACATATACTGCATAGAGGTCTCATTTTCTTTACGTTATTTCATGGGTGGGTAACTTTACTACTCTTTTTCATATTCCGTACGTTCGAAGGATGTGGATTGTGATTCAGGCTGTTAGAGATTTAAACACAATGTTGATATATATATATATATATATATATATATATACGCACACTTAAGTACTGCTGTGTGGTGTGGGATCCGCATCAGGTGGGACTGACGGATGACATCGAAAAAGTACAAAGAAGGGCAGCTCCTTTTGTATTATCGCGAAATAGGGGATATAGTGTCTCAGACATGATACGTGAATTGGAGTGGCAAATGATTGCAAGGCGAGGGACTTTCTGGTCTTGACTCATGAGCCTTGGGAAGAAATTGGCGGAAACACGATGCATTCCAACAAGCGGTTAAAAATGTTGAAATGTGTGTGAAATCTTATGGGACTTAACTGCCAAGGTCATCAGTCCCTAAGCTTACACACTACTTAACCTAAATTATCTTAAGGACAAACACACACACACACACACCCATGCCCGAGGGAGGACTCCAACATGCGGTGTCAGGATTAGGCCTACATGACATAATCCAACTGAAATACTACGTTCTTCTGCAATCTCCCTGACAGTCAGTCTTCGATTGGCAAGCACAATTTCGTTGACATACCTGACATGAGCGTCGACGGTATAGTCGAAGTGCGTCCTGAGCGAAGGTCATCTTTCGCTTCCGTGCAGTCATTTTTAAACCACGTGTGAACGATTCGTATCTCCGAGTAAGACTTAGGCAATAATCACAATAGGCTTCCTGCATGATTTGTATGTCTCTGTTTATGACTTCATGAGTTTCGCGCGAAATATAATGCAAAAGAGTCGCTCCTCTAATTCTGGGTCGCACATTTAGAGATGGCAATGTTCTACGCAGTAGAGCACTGAACAAAACACACAACAATGAAGCTTTTGGCAGTTACACATTAAATACAGGCGTGTGGAGGGATGCCAACCACATTTCGCTCAAACACACCACTGACGCGAAATTACGAATATTCCGGAATTCTTTGAACAGACCTTGTAATTTTGCATGTAGGCTACATGGTATATATAGATACTGTAAACGAGTTGTGTTGATAGTAATTTTGGTAGTAAAGAAGTGATGCATTAAAACGTTATACCCGATGTTGAAGATGTACTGTGCACAATTTTAAGCAAAAGCTAGTTTCTCATGCGTCACAATGTTTCTGACATCATTGTACGAAACCTACTTCCGGAGACATAATTTTGCTGGTATGATGGAAAATCAGAAAGGCTTTACCGGTATTTTTAGTGGCCAAAGTAAAGTACATACAGGTAATGACATATATACATCCCATTCTATATACCTTACATTGTTTTCCACATAGTCCCCACACAGGTTCACACATTTTGTCCATCACAGCACTAAATTTGATATGCCCCTGCGGTAGTATTCACCTGATTGAAGCCAAAACAGTAGTCAGAGTATTGTTCCATACGCACAGTTACTTGTGAATCGCAGTCCTACCCTGAACTTCAATATGGTTCGAAAATGTGGAAATCACTAACAGGGGTGGGGATATGAAATGTAGCAAGAGCCATCCATGGCTGTCGCAGAGGCCATTAGCATCACATTCCCAACACATGGTGCTGAATGGAATTTGTCACTGGCGAACCGGGATGGTCCAACCGTACTGCCCTGCCTGGATTCCGGCGTGAAATACAGTACCCACATTTCACCGCCAGTAACACCTTTCATCTGGAACGGTACTCCAAAGAGGTTAAGTTAACGATGTCTTCCCTGAATAATCATGTCATGGAGCTGCTTAGCGTACCGGGAGGTTTCATGTTGTTGGATGCCCAAGGACCTGTGAACAATATCGTAAGCACTGCCACACGACATTTCCCAGGAAATGGCTATGATGTGCCTAAGCCGATCTGCTTTCACCACAGCGTCCGACCCGAAACAAGAAAGAACCAGCGCTGAGATTGAATATGTTAACTTCGCATTTACAGCCGTAATTTCGTTAAAAAAGGTATGACCAACGATTTTCGAATTTGCCCTCATACATTATCTATGTATATCACGTAGTCTACGCAAAATGCCGGCCGCGGTGGTCTCGTGGTTCTAGGCGCGCAGTCCGGAACCGCGCGACTGCTACGGTCGCAGGTGCGAATCCTGCCTCGGGCATGGATGTGTGTGTGATATCCTTAGGTTAGTTAGGTTTAAGTAGTTCTAAGTTCTAGGGGACTGATGACCACAGATGTTAAGTCCCATAGTACTCAGAGCCATTTGAACTATTTTCTTCTATCCCAGTCGGTATGTATGTCCTTTAGTTTGCCTCTTCTAATAATTAACGCCATACATCTGTTATTCTGTCAGAAAACCATTTGTTTCTTTTTCGACCTTGTCGATTCACAAAATGGCTCTGAGCACTATGAGACTCAACTGCTGAGGTCATTAGTCCCCTAGAACTTAGAACTAGTTAAACCTAACTAACCTAAGGACATCACACACATCCATGCCCGAGGCAGGATTCGGACCTGCGACCGTAGCGGTCTCGCGGTTCCAGACTGCAGCGCCAGAACCGCGCGGCCACTTCGGCCGGCTGTGTCGATTCACAAGAAACTCATGCAAGGACGTGGCGAGCGAGGCGAAGATGCGAAGAAAGACTGGAAGAGCAGGATGCGAGTTTGTTTCACGAATATAAAGACACGTGCGTACCAGTGAGTACCACTTTGATGTGAGACGGAATACGTTATGAATACTGAGCGTTGTACTGAAGTCCATTTGTAGTGGAATTTGTAGTTGGTCGATATTCTCTTAAAACCTAGAGCCATCTGCAATTCTCGGTTGCAGAAAGCTACTACAAGCGACGTACATTTATTTCGATATGTTTTTTCTTGCGTTACCATCCACCGCCAGAAACACTACTTCAACTGGGTATACAAGAAATACAGTGAATAGGTAGGGCATTTTAGTGGGTAGCAATATGCTTGCGCATCAGAATTTTACTTTAATACAAATACGACGTCCTGGAGCATATTAAAAATCCTTGGTTTCATTTACAAAATCTTTCGAATTCTTATCTCTCATTTGTATTTAGTCTTTGGATTTGTAAAAGTCTGTTTGTGTGTCTTGAGACCAATATTATTGTAAGTACCGAAGAAATATTGTTTTTGTTTTGTTTGTAATATCAGGTGGAATCAGTACGTCAGAAATGTAGGAGTGCTAACAAATTCTCCTAGTCCCTACTAACGGACAGGAATCATAAGAAGCAAAAAGGCTACGTGACATTTTTATAACTTTGTTTAAATAGTTTTACAGACCAAAGTTAAATTCTCTTCAGGTATTGGCGATAAGCGATCCACTGAAAATTCCAAATGAAAAGGTCGCTCGACACTGGTAAATCCAAGTAACGTTTTTGCTTTACAAGTGCCTTCAATAACGGTTCCTTCCTTTTGTTATTTGATGGCACATCATCTCAAACTTATGGGCGAATGTTCACTGTAAGTACAAGATAAGTTTCCGTTATCCAGTACCACGATCTGTCATCCTTAATACAATGTACTCGAGACTTTACAGGAGGAATTTTAAGAGTTAGGCGAGGTACACAACCACAAAATAGCAACAATTCAATTACCTTAAAGGTTCTGAAAGCACACTTTATCAGTACCCCACGGAAACGGAAGAATACGGTTACCAGTTGTCTACTGCAAATTAGTAACTCTCAGTTGCAAATATTAACACCTGTTCCTTACAGCCCTTAAACATTAACTCCTGTTATAGCCTTTCTAAAAGTCCTGGGTTATGTATTATTGACAGAATATCTCTCGTTACCGACGAATCGCTGTGTTTCAATTTTCGTGGTTAACTGAGTAGGGGTTCATCTATTCGTCCAGAAGTTTATCTTGGGAGGATGTGCGAAGCAATAAATATCATCGGTAATGAATGGCTATTGTCACTTACCGCACCCAATAGCTCGTCCCCGGAGGACTACCTTCACCAAGACTGTCTCCCTTCCTGACTCGAAACGAACTCGGCTGAAATGGCACCACCTATTTGACCATGTTGAAACTGGAACATTTAATTTGGACAAATGTTCAGCGCCACTGTTCCTTTCAACAATCTTAATCTACAATATTAAGGCCGTCGGCTACACTACCAGCGGCCAGCTCCGACGATAGGCTTAACTTTTCCGGACTTGGCGGCAATTCTCGAACACTGGTGTACTGCACACGCGCAACACACGCGCAACACACGCGCAACACACGCGCAACACACGCGCAACACACGCGCAACACACGCGCAACACACGCGCAACACACGCGCAACACACGCGCAACACACGCGCAACACACGCGCAACACACGCGCAACACACGCGCAACACACGCGCAACACACGCGCAACACACGCGCAACACACGCGCAACACACGCGCAACACACGCGCAACACACGCGCAACACACGCGCAACACACGCGCAACACACGCGCAACACACGCGCAACACACGCGCAACACACGCGCAACACACGCGCAACACACGCGCAACACACGCGCAACACACGCGCAACACACGCGCAACACACGCGCAACACACGCGCAACACACGCGCAACACACGTATAAGAAAATTTTTGTGAGCACTTTCTCGTATTTCCTTGGATACGAAACATTGATGTTCAACGTTCATATTTAGGGGACATGTATATTAGTATGTTGTGCAGAAATGATTAGCATTTCACTCACCTCAGTTTCGTGTGTATCCTGTTGCCTTATGGGCAGGGTCCACCATGAACTCAACTTGTTCCATGCGTGATGGGATTGACGTGTATAAGGCGCGAATGGCGTCCGGTTGTATAGCCATCCGTGCTGCATTCAGCTGGTTCAAAAACTTCATCTGTGGTGGTTGGCATTCGGTCACAGCAGTGCACCGGTCATTTCATCATATCCCACACATTTTCGATTGGTGACAAGTCTGGTGATCTAGCGGGACAGAGCAAAAGGCCGACATTCTGAGACACCAAGGAGGCATGGGTTTGTGCAGCAACATGTGGACATGCATTGTTTTGCTGAAAAACGACGTCAACGATGTTTCACAAATGAGGTGTGGCTAAGGGTCGCAGGGTATCATTCACGTAGGTCACAGTGCCCTGGACATGCACCAACTGTGATTTGAGGTTTTACTGAACAGCACACCACACCATAAAGTGTTCTACATCTACGTACTTACTCCGCAATCTACCATACGGTGCGTGGAAGAGGGTACCTCGTACCACAACTAGCATCATCTCTCTGTCCCACTTCCAAACAGAACGAGGGATAAATGACTGCCTATATGCCTCTGCACGAGCCCTAATCTCTCTTTGTGGTCTTGCCGCGAAATGTAAGATGGCGGCAGTAAAATTGTACTGCAATCAGCCTCAAATGCTGGTTCTCTAAATTTCCTCAGTAGCGATTCACGAAAGGACGCCTCCTTTCCTCTAGAGACTCCCACCCGAGTTCCTGAAGCATTTCCGTAACACTCGCGTGATGATCAAACCTACCAGTAATTTTTTTTTTTGGTGGGGTTTAAGGGCGCTCAACTACTGAGGTCATTAGCGGCCAGTCACTGTTGTTAGAGCACATGGAATCTAGTAAAACTCAAGGGGATGGGGGGACACCAGAAGGACCTGACAAAGATGCAGATAAAATAAGTAAAAAGGTTAGATGTCTTTCGACAAGCCAGTCAAAGTTTTAAAACGCAGAATACGAGCAGCTGCTCGAGCGTCATCAGCTAAAACATCTGGTAAAGTAGATGGCAGGGACAGGACAACACGAAATTGACTAAAACGGGGACACGACAATAAAACATGGCGCGCTGTTAATGCCTGACCACAAGGGCACTGCGGGGCTGGGTCACCGGAGAGCAGGTAGCGGTGGCTAAACCGGCAATGCCCAATCCGCAACCTGGTCAGAAGGACCTCCTCTCGCCGAGATGGTCGGGAAGATGTTGTCCAAGCAGTTGGGAGCGATTTTACTGCCCGGAGCTTGTTTCGTTGGACGGATGACCAAGCATCCCACCACAACGACACAAGCCTCTTACATACATCCCCACGAACGTCAGATGACGGGACACAATGGGAGGCTGGCCGAGGCAGGAGGACTGCAGCCTTGGCTGCAGCATCAGCAGCCTCATTCCCAGGCACTCCGACATGTCTGGGAACCCACAGAAAGCTGACACGAGAACCATTATCAGCGAAAGAATGGAGGGACTGCTGTATCCGTTGAATCAAGGGATGGACCGAATAGGGAGCTCCAAGGCTCTGAAGAGCACGGAGTGAGTCAGAGCAGAGTACATACGATGAATGGCGGTGGCGGCGGGCATACTGAACGGCCTGATGGAGAGCAAAAAGCTCGGCCGTAAAGCTGGAACATTGGTCGAGGAGCATGTATTTAAAGGTGGCGGCCCCGACGACAAAGGCACAGCCGACACCATCGTCAGCTTTGGAGCCATCAGTGTAAATAAAGGTGTGACCGGCAAGTCGAGCACGAAGTTCGACAAACCATGAGCAATACACTTCAGCCGGAGTACCCTCCTTTGGGAGTGAGCTGAGGTCGAGATAAATATGAAACAGAGCCTGGAGCCAAGGGGGTGTCGGGCTCTTACCCTCTCTGAAGGTGGTAGGGAGGGCATAATCCAATTGTCGAAGCAGGCGACGGAAGCGGACTCCAGGGGCAGCAGGGCAGACACATACAACCCGTACTGACGGTCGAGAGAATCGGCGAAGAAGGACTGGTAAGAGGGGTGGTCGGGCATAGACAACAGCCGGCAGGCATACCGACACAGCAGTACGTCGCGCCGGTAGGTCAATGGTAATTCGGCAGCTTCAGCATAAAGACTCTCGACAGGACTAGTGTAGAAGGCTCCGGTCGCAAGACATATCCCCCAATGGTGGATGGAGTTGAACCGGCGTAAGAGGGATGGCAGAGCAGACGAGTAGACGAAGCTCCCATAATCCAGCTTCGATCGGACTATGGACCGATACAAGCGAAGCAGGACAGTGCGATCCGCTCCCCAAGATGAACCGCTAAGAACTCTGAGGACATTTAGGGAACGTGTACAACGGGCCGCCAAATAAGAGACATGTGGAGACCAACACAGTTTCCTGTCCAACGTGAGCCCTAGAAACCTAGTTGTGTCCACGAATGGGAGAACAACGGGACCGAGATGTAAGGATGGCGGAAGGAACGCTTTATATCGCCAAAAGTTGATACAAACCGTCTTCTCTTCAGAGAACCGGAAGCCATTTGCCACGCTCCATGAGTAGAGGCTGTCTAGACAACGCTGAAGGCAGCGCTCCAGGAGGCATGTTTTCTGGGCACTGCAGTAGATCGCGAAGTCATCGACAAAGAGAGAGCCTGAGACATTAGGTGGAATGCAATCCATAATTGGATTGATCGCGATGGCAAAAAGGGCTACGCTCAAGATGAAGCCCTGAGGCACTCTGTTCTCCTGGAGGAAGACGTCGGACAATACGGAACCCACACGTACCCTAAACTTTCGATCCGTTAAAAAGGAATCAATAAAAAGGGGCAGGCGACCACGTAGGCCCCACCAATGCATAGTGCGGAGGATACCTCCTCTCCAACAGGTATCATAAGCCTACTCCAAGTCGAAGAACACGGCTACCATTTGGCGCCTTCGCAAAAAGTTGTTCATGATGAATGTCGACAAGGTCACAAGGTGGTCACACAGCGGAGCGGCGGCGACGAAAGCCGCATTGGACATTAGTAAGTAGCCGTCGAGATTCAAGAATCCAGACTAACCGAGCATTAACCATGCGCTCCATCACCTTACAGACACAGGTTGTAAGAGAAGTGGGGTGGTAACTAGAAGGAAGGTGTCTATCCTTCCCGGGTTTGGGTGTGGGAACAACGACGGCGTCACGCCAACGCATGGGGACCTGACCTTCGATCCAGACGCGATTGTAGGTACGAAGAAGGAGGCTTTTGCCCGCCGGAGAAAGGTGTGCCAGCATCTGAACGTGAATGGCATCTGGCCCCGGAGCAGAGGACCGGGACAGTGCAAGCGCACGTTCGAGTTCCCGCATAGTAAAGGGGGGCATTATAAGTTTCCAGATTCAGCGAGTGGAAGGAAGGTCGCCAAGCCTCTTCTGCCTCTTTCCTGGGAAGGAAGGCAGGGTGGTAATGGGTGGAGCTTGAAACCTCCGCGAAAAAGCGGCCAAAGGCGTTGGAGACAGCCATAGGATCGACAAGGACCTCATTACCTGAGGTCAGGCCAGGTACCGAGGAGTGGGCCTTAATGCCCGACAGCCGGCGCAGGCTACCCCAAACGACAGAAGAGGGCGTGAAACTGTTAAAGGAGCTGGTGAAAGAGGCCCAACAAGCTTTTCTGCTGTCCTTGATGACTCTACGGCATTGCGCTCGGAGTCGTTTGTATTCAATACAATTCGCCAACGTAGGATGGCGGCGAAAGGTGCGTAAAGCACGTCATCGAGCACGGATAGCGTCCCTACAAGCCTCGTTCCACCAGGGGACGGAAACGCGACGTGAAGAAGAGGTAGTACGAGGAATGGAACGTTCGGCAGCATTGATGATAACAGCCGTGAGGTATTCGACCTGACTGTCACAACTAAGAAAATCGTGGTCCGGAAAGGTCACCAGGGAGGAGTAAAGTCCCCAGTCAGCTTTCGGTATGTTCCAGCGCGAAGGATGTGGGGATGGGGTGTGGTGCAGGAGACGAACGACACAGGGGAAGTAGTCGCTCGAATAGGTGTCAGAAAGGACATACCACTCGAACCGACGGGCAAGAGTGGTAGAACAGATCTAGAGGTCCAAGTGGGAGTAGGTATGAGTAGAGTCCGAGAGGAAAGTCGGGGCGCCGGTTTGAGGCAGACAAGATTGAGATGGTTGAAGACATCCGCCAAGAGTGAGCCTCTTTGACAGGATGCAGGAGAGACCCAAATGGGATGATGGGCATTGAAGTCGCCGAACAATAAAAACGGCGGGGGAAGCTGAACGATCAGGTGCATCATGTCAGCCCGACTAACGGCAGATGACGGTGGAGTGTAGATGGTACAAACTGAAAAAGTAAAAGCAGAAAGAGTAATACGGACAGCTATTGCTTGGAGTGGGGTAGTCAATGGGATGGGATGGTAATAGACATCGTCCCGAACGAGCAACATGACCCCACCATGAGCTGGGATACCGTCCACAGGGGTGAGGTCATACTGCTCCAAGGTATAGTGGGTAAAGGCAATACGGTCAGTCGGGCGCAACTTGGTTTCCTGGAGACCAAGGATGAGCGGACAGTGCAGGCGGAGGAGCAGTTGTAATTCCTCCCGATTAGATCGAATACCTCTTATGTTCCAATGTAACAAGGCCATCGCTAGTCAAAAAGTTGGGGGAACGAGACAGGGGAAGAGCTGGTCACCTCGACGGCCGTGGAGGGCCAAATTGCGAGGGAACAACGCTACAACCGGCGGGAGGCGGATCCGGTTCCATCGAGTCGTCGCCAGCTGCGGCCGCTGTCCCTGATTGCGTAGGAGGGGCAGCATCATTTGCCGACGAGAGGCCAGCTGAGCGCCTGGCAGCAGAGCGTCCCGGCAAAACTGAGGACGGCCGGGAGCAACGACTCACGGATGGAGCGTCAGACGAAACGCGCCGGGGTGGAGAGGGGGAGAGAGACTACTTCTTGGAGGCCTTCTTGGAAGTCTGAGGAGGCACAGGAATGTTGGGCTGGACCCGAAGAAGGTCCTCACGCGCGGGGTCCGTTTAGGAACGCCGGACCTCGGAAGCTGGGGTCCGGAACGTTTCCCCGATGGACGCCTGAGAAGAGGATCGCTTCTCAGGTGGCGGGGGGAGAGGAGGAGGAGGAGGAGGAGGAGGAAGGGAGGCCCCTGGGGCAGAGGGGGTGGAGGCCACGGGGGAGGAGGATTTGGAAGGGAGGGATTTGGGAGGCGGAGGCAGAGCCCCCTGATGGGCGGAGGAGGGACAGGATAGGGGTGAGGATACCGTGGAAGGAGTGGACACAACTGAGTCAAACGAAGTGGTCAACGGCACGGGATGGAGGCGGTCATACTTCTTCCTGGCCTCAGAATAAGAGAGCCGATCCAAAGTTCTTATATCTTCTTCTCCTTCTGATATGCGAGGCAGTCTGAGGATCTAGGCGAGGGGATGCCAGGACAATTAATGCACCGAGGTAGTGGGGTGTATGTATGTTCCTCACGAAGAGGACGTCCACAATCGCCACAAAGGGACTCGGCCTCACACCGTGACGACATGTGCCCAAAGCGCAAACACCGAAAACAGCGCATAGGAGGCGGGATGTAAGGTCGCACGTCGCACCAGTAGCACATCACCTTTACCTTCTCCGGGAGAACGTCCTCTCGAAGGCGAGGATAAACGCCCCGGTGTCGATGCGACGGTCTTTGCGGCCGCGCTGGACTCGCCGGACGAAATGCAGGCCGCGGCGCTCCAGGTTGGCCCTGAGCTCCTCATCAGATTGTAGCAGGAGGTCACGATGAAAAATAACCCCCTTCTTCCTATTTAGTGCCAGATGCGGGACAATGGACACTGGGATGTCCCCTAGGCGGTCGCACGCCTGGAGCGCCGCCGACTGTGTTGCGGAGGTGGTCTTGATAAGAACGGACCCTGAACACATCTTGCTGAGAGCCTCGATTTCCCCGAAGATGTCCTCAATGTGCTGAACAAAGAACATGGGCTTGGAGGTGGCGAACGTCCCCCCATCGGTTCGAGAACAGACCAAATAGCGGGGAAGTACTTCGCCCCAAGCCGGCGGGCCTGTCCCTCCTCCCAGGGAGTGGCCAAGGGGGAAAGGGCAGGAGAACCAGAACTAGAAACGGTACCTTTTCTTTTGAAAGACTCGGCCGCAGAGCGACCAGATACGTGTTGACGTTTCATCTGCGAAACGTCCGCCTCGATACCACCCACTCCGACCAGGGGCTCTCCCCACGGGCGCCACCCAGCCTCAGCAAGGGCCGCCTGGCAGGATGACCGTTGCCGGGAGTCCTGATGCCCCAAAGAGACGGGCATCTACTCCTTGGCCGACGTGGGGAGGGTGCAGCTCAGGTCTCGGCAGTACGATCCCTGTGTTGTCAGGGGGCTACTACCTAGAGGGTACATGACGAACCTACCACAACGGGCTGGCTACCGTGCTGGATTTCTGGTGCCATGGAAAGTCCATCATGATCGTAGATGCAGATGGGGACGCACTATGGGCGTAACTTGTACAACCCTTCAGGCGTTTAGGCCCAATTTGAGGAATAGTGGGTATGGTTACAACGCTGGTACAATGCTGAGTACCAAGGACTGAGTGCACTGAGGACCAGTGGTACACCACGTAAGGCGTCCTTCCCCAAAAGGCTCGTACTTCTGTAGAATTTTGAAAATGGAGGTCAAACCCCAAGGGGGACCATCACATAAGGCCGAAACGGTGGAAACTCCTTTTAGTCGCCTCTTACGACAGGCAGGAATACCTCGGGCCTATTCTTACCCCGGACCTGCAGGGGGGAACCTACCAGTAAGAAATCTAGCAGCCCGCCTCTAAACTGCTTCTATGTCCTCCCTCAATCCGACCTGATAGGGATACCAAACGCTCGAGCAGTACTCAAGAATAGGTCGTATTACTGTTTCATAAGCGGTCTCCTTTACAGATGAACCACATCTTCCCAGAATTCTACTAATGAACCTTCCCCACAACTGCCATTACATGCTTGCCCCTCTTCATATTGCTCTGCAATGTTACGCCCAAATATTGAATCGACGTTACTGTGTCAAGCGCTACACTGCTAAGGAGTATTCAAACATTATGGGATTGTTGTTCCGATTCATCTGCATTAATTTACATTTATCTATATTTAGAGTTAGCTGCCATTCTTTACACCAATCACAAATCCTGTCCAAGTCATCTTGTATCCTCCTACAGTCACTCAACGACGACACCTTCCCGTACACCACAGCATCATCAGCAAATAGCCGCACATTGCTATCCACCCTATCCAAAAGATCATTTATGTAGACAGAAAACAACAGCAGACCTACCACACTTCCCTGGGGCACTCCAGATGATACCCTCACCTCCGATGAACATTTCAGTCACTGAGATGCCGCTGCCATGTCTGCGGCGAACCAAAATGCAGCCTTCATTTCCGAACAAACAGGAATGGCATTGATAGAACCTGTCACCGGTGACGTCATTCCTACACCGTTGCCTAGCATGTTACTACCCATTCGTCAAAGGCAGACGGGAAATGGACGATGCGCACGTAACACATGCCGTAATAAATGACGACGGACTGTCACCCCTGATAGCGTACGTTGTGACACACTGTTCCACAACTGCGCCAGAGCCGAGAAGGACGTAAATCTATCCTGCAATGTCGTTTGTAGGAGGAGTGTACCTTCTCGGGGAATGGTCTGGATGCTGCCTCGTAACTCGTCTCGATAATGCAGCGGATGGGTGCAAAATGGTTCACGGAAGCCGTACAACACGAGGAAACACTTCGTCCCACACGAGCAGTAGTTTCCCGGATGGATGCTTCATACGACGCGCCCTCTTTCAAATTCACTGATTTGACGATACGGTCCGCTCATACGAGTGCCAGGAATCCTGCATGTCTGCTCGAGACGCACTGAACCATTTTACCTTCAGCTTACAGCGAGAGCCCCACGTATGTTTCACCGGCAGGTGGTGTTGCACCGCGATATCAATCAACGCGGGCAGACATGTTTGAACAGAACATACTAATGTACGTGTTGTGTGAATTTGAATGTCTCCAGTCGTTCGAACGTTTATTTCCAGATGCTGAATCAATAAGTGAGGGAAGAAAACAAAAATATTCGTGGTCCCATGCTGTGTCAAGTCACAAACGGACGATGTCCTCAGAATTCCTGTCTTACGTACTTTTTAATCTGTCTTATTTCCTCGTCTGTTTCTTCGTTGGGCATATTGAATGGTAGGGGAGAAAAAGAGAACAGCAATTTCACCCCGAATTTTAGGTTGAGGACTAGAATTATGAGTGAAAGCGAGGAACAATCTAATGCGAACAGATTATGAACGGAGAAGATGCCGAAGGAAGACGAGAGTAATGAGGAATAGCAGAAAAGAAATTATTAGTATTCCTTCACTTCATTTGCGTCGTGGTCGCTAATCCTGATGTCAAGGTTATCGCTACCTTGGAAGGAGAACAGCGCGTGACACAGAGGAAGGAGGATATAAAAAGCGTAGTGGCACCGGGAAAGACTGTCCAAAAGAAGTCTCGTAATACCAAACATTGACGTTAATTTGGGGAAGAAACTTCTGGGAACGTGTGTCAGTAGCACAGCATTATATGCAACTAAATCGCTAGAGGTAGACCCAACGCCCGATCGGAGAATTTAGAGGAAAGGCATTGATAAACATGAACCCCAGCCCCTGACGTTAAGAAGTCAATTTAAGCTCCACAAAATTTCCCATCCGATCCGCCCTATTGTGGATAGAACCAACAGTGATTAATTTTATAATGTGTCTCGCTAATTTATGATAAAGAATATTTCGTGTTTCAAAATAATTTTTCGATTAAAAATTCAGTGGGCAGACTTAAAACCGTAACGTGTTCCGAAACCACCAAATAGGTGTCATTTGACACCACTAGATTGTGCACAAACGTACCAGTGGATCCGAACTTTAACATTATAGAGCAAAACTTAAGGTACCACAAAAAAATTATCCACCATAGAAATTCTTAGAACAACTCAAATACAATTATTTTTCATTCAATAAAAAATTTTATTCACAGCCATGTGGCCTAGCTATGGGAAGTACACTTGCATCTATCATGTCTGCAATTTTTATAAATTCTCTGGAATTGGTTTCTTCCCGGAATTAGTGAACATCTTTCATGCGAGATACGTGGATGACATTCCTCTACTAGTTAATAACTCTCCAGAAGGAATAAAGCAAATTTTCGCAACATTTAACAGTCTACATGAAAAAATAAGATTCACACAAAAACTGGTATCAGCTGATAGATCACTAAATTATCTTGATTTAACGTTGACTAATAAAGATGCTGAAAGAGTTCAACATATTCCGGAAGGCAACTTATTCAGACATCATCATCCCGGCCGATTCAACCTACCCCCAAGCGCATAAAATGGCGTTTTTCTATTCTACTATCCATCGGTCGATTTCTATCCCATTGTCAGATGTCAACCTCGAAAAAGAATTACAAATTCTCGAGAGTATTGCACAGAATAATGGCTATGATCGAAAGATAGTGAGGCAGTTATATCATAAGAAAACGCGAAAAAGGACAACGACTTTAGTAAACACAAATACTCAGACCCAAGATCAGAGCAAGAAATGGTTGTCAGTTCCTTATATAGGTAATATCTCCTACAAGATAGGGCGCCTGTTGAAAAATTCAGGTTTTAACATTTCCTACTCGACGAGTAATAGTTTAAAGCAAAATTTGGTTCATTCCCTTGAGAAAGACGGTGATATGTCAGCGAAATCAGGCGGATATAAGATTACGTGTGATGATTTCCCATGTTATTACGTAGGTAAAACAGGCAGAACTATAGCAGTAAGGTTTAAAGAACATCTTCCAATAAAGGGCGTAAGAACATGGGGGGTCAGCCTTTGTGGAACATCTGGTGCAAATGGCTCATACACCTAAACCTTTACATGACAGAGCTACTACATCATGAACTTAAGGGCTATAGACTCGACATGATTGAAGAAACCCCCTGCGGGTCCGAGGTATTCCTGCCTGTCGTAAGAGGCGACTAAAAGGAGTTTCAACCATTTCGGCCTTCAATGTGATGGTCCCCATTGGGGGTTTGACCTCCATTTTTCAAAATTCTACAGAAGTACGAGCCTTTTGGGGAAGGACACCTTATGTCGTGTATCACCGGTGGCATTCATCATCGTAACGGCGTCTTACCTGCACCCACTGTTCATCAATTTGGGCCTAAACACCTGATGTGTTGCGCATAGTGCGTCCTCATCTGCACCTACGATCATGGACTTTCCATGGCACCCGAAATCCAGCACGGTAGCCAGCCTGTTGTTGGGATCATCACATACTCTCTAGGTTGTAGCCCCACAGACAACACAGGGTTCATACTGCCGATACCTGAGCTGCACCCTCCCCACGTCAGCCAAGGCGTAGGTCCCCTCCCCATCTAACAGGACTCCCGGCAACAGTCATCCTGCCAGGTGGCTCTTGTTGAGGCTGGGTGGCGCCCGTGGGGAGAGCCCCTAGTCGGAGTGGGTGGTATCGGGGGGGGGGGGGGGGGGCGGGTGGACGTTTCACAGATGAAACGTCAACATGCATCAGGTAGCTCTGCAGTCACGTCTAAGAGGAAAGGTTCTGTCTTTGGTTCTGGTACTTCTGCCTTTTCCCCTTGGCCACTCTCTGGGAGGAAGGACAGGCCCGCCGGCTTGGGGCGAAATACTTCCCCCACTATTTAGTCTGTTCTCGGACCGATTGGGGGGGGGGGAGGACGTTCGCCACCTCCAAGCCCATGTTCTTTGTACAGCATATCCCTCGATATGCGATTCAGAGAAATCGAGGCTTTTAATAAATGCGTTCGGAGTCCATTCCCATAAAGACCACCTCCACAGGCATGCGACCGACTAGGGGACATCCCAGTGTTCACTGTCCCACATCTGGCGCTCAGTAGGACGCAGGGGATTATCTTCCATCGGGACCTCCTGCTGCAATCTGATGAGCAGCTCAGGGCCAACCTGGAGCGCCGTGACGTGCATTTCGTCTGGCTAGTCCAGCGAGGCCCCAAAGACCGTCACGTCGTCACTGGGGCCTTCATCCTCGCCTTCGAGGGGGATGTTCTCCCAGAGAAGGTAAAGGTGATTTGCTACTGGTGCGACGTGCGACCTTATGTCCCGCCTCCTATGCGATGCTTTCGATGTCTGTGCTTCGGGCACATGTCGTCACAGTGTGAAGCTTAGCCTCTTTGTGGCGATTGTGGACGTCCTCTTCGTGAGGGACATACACCGAGGTGGTGGGGTGCATGTGTCAATTGTCCTGGCCTCCACTCGCCTAGATCTTTCGACTGCCGCGTCTATCAGAAGGAGAAGAAGATATGAGAATTCAAAACCTTGGACTGACTGCCTTCGTCTGAGACCAGGAAGAATGCCTCCATCCCATGATGTTGACGACGTCGTTTGCTTCGGTCGTGTCCACCCCTTCCGCAGTATCGTCCCCCTTCCACCTCACACCTATCCTGTCCCCCTTTCCACCTTCTCACCCCATCTGGGGTCTATGCCTCCACCTGTGCCTCAGAAGCGATCCTCTGCTCAGGCGTCCATCGGGGAAATGTTACGGACCCCGGCTTCAGAGGTCTGGCGTTCCAAAAAGGACCCCGAGTGTGAGGACTTTCTTCGGGTCCAGCCCCCACAGCCCACCATCCCTGTGACTCATCGGTCTTCCAAGAAGGCCTCAATGAAGACGTCTTTATCCAATCTCCACCTCGGCGCATTTTGTCTGATGCTCCATCCGACAGTATAATATATATATGAGGGCAGTTCAATAAGTAATGCAACACATTTTTTTCTCGGCCAATTTTGGTTGAAAAAACCGGAAATTTCTTGTGGAATATTTTCAAACATTCCCGCTTCGTCTCGTATAGTTTCATTGACTTCCGACAGGTGGCAGCGCTGTACGGAGCTGTTAAAATGGCGTCTGAAACGGATGTGCATTGCAAACAATGGGCAGTGATCGAGTTTCTTTTGGCGGAAAACCAGGGCATCTCAGATATTCATAGGCGCTTGCAGAATGTCTACGGTGATCTGGCAGTGGACAAAAGCACGGTGAGTCGTTGGGCAAAGCGTGTGTCATCATCGCCGCAAGGTCAAGCAAGACTGTCTGATCTCCCGCGTGCGGGCCGGCCGTGCACAGCTGTGACTCCTGCAATGGCGGAGTGTGCGAACACACTCGTTCGAGATGATCGACGGATCACCATCAAACAACTCAATGCTCAACTTGACATCTCTGTTGGTAGTGCTGTCACAATTGTTCACCAGTTGGGATATTCAAAGGTTTGTTCCCGCTGGGTCCCTCGTTGTCTAACCGAACACCATAAAGAGCAAAGGAGAACCATCTGTGCGGAATTGCTTGCTCGTCATGTGGCTGACTGTGACAATTTCTTGTCAAAGATTGTTACAGGCGATGAAAAATGGGTTCATCACTTCGAACCTGAAACAAAACGGCAATCAATGGAGTGGCGCCACACCCACTCCCCTACCAAGAAAAAGTTTAAAGCCATACCCTCAGCCGGTAAAGTCATGGTTACAGTCTTCTGGGACGCTGAAGGGGTTATTCTGTTCGATGTCCTTCCCCATGGTCAATCGATCAACTCTGAAGTGTATTGTGCTACTCTTCATAACTGAAGAAACGACTTCAGCGTGTTCGTAGGCACAAAAATCTGAACGAACTTCTCCTTCTTCATGACAACGCAAGACTTCACACAAGTCTTCGCACCCGAGAGGAGCTCACAAAACTTCAGTGGACTGTTCTTCCTCATGCACCCTACAGCCCCGATCTCGCACCGTCGGATTTCCATATGTTTGGCCCAATGAAGGACGCAATCCGTGGGAGGCACTACGCGGATGATGAAGTTATTGATGCAGTATGACGTTGGCTCCGACATCGACCAATGGAATGGTACCGTGCAGGCATACAGGCCCTCATTTCAAGGTGGCGTAAGGCCGTAGCATTGAATGGAGATTACGTTGAAAAATAGTGTTGTGTAGCTGAAAGATTGGGGAATAACCTGGGGAATTTCAATGCTGAATAAAATAACCCCTGTTTCAGAAAAAAAAAAAAAAAAAAAAAAAAATGTGTTGCACTACTTATTGAACTGTCCTCGTATATATATATATATATATATATATATATATATATATATACACACCGCTTGAGGAACTACAAATTTATGTGCACCTAATTACAGATAGAGGAAATTTACTGAACGATCAACTGTATAAAAATAGGGCATACTTCGAAGGCTTCCAGCCTATATTAGGTTTACAATAATTCATAATGCATGTGACCATTACAGTTTCTGTAATAATAGAACCTTTCCTATGGATGTTCATACGAGATTTGTTGGTCAGTTTATAAGGCTCTGTAGTAAAATGTAAAACGTTGTCATGCTGGATACTATATTTTACAATAGTAAAGGATAAAATTAATTCATAGCAAAAATGTTATCTGACGCGTGCGTAATAAGAGTTCTGATTCTATACGTCTCGCGCATGCGCGCCGCCCTCTGCAGACCGCGAGGGCTTCGTGGTCTGCCTCACAGTCTAGTCACACGACGAGGCCCATACAACGGGCTTAAAGTGAATCTGCTACAGCTTGTTTAATAGAAGTGACAAAGCCTTATGGTTATGCATCAAGTTTTATAAAGTTGAATTAGGACATGGTCTGTTTTAGGCAAACATTTAAATAACAATTTATGTAAGTACTACACATTGCATCCTGTAGGATGACCATATCTGACATGATTTACTAGCGCATTATAATAACTTTTTACAGGTTCTGAAGGAGACATTATTACTGACGTTGAAACCTAGGTAAACGATAAAGTTAACCTGCAACTGTAGGCCGTATATTCTTGTATATACTTTTCCAGATTCTTAGAATAGTTACGTGGTATGCAGCCTGGTGCGAATTGCAGTACGGAAGGTTCGTGCTCGGCTTTCATACCGGTTATCTGCTGCAACTAGTTCATAGATAGGTGCAGGTGAAAGGACGAAAGGAGCCGCGCCGCCGCAAGCCCATTCATTAGTCAGCGCTATTCACAGACGTACAGTACAGTATGATGGAACTGTGCTGGTACAGGGGTATTCCACGGCCTGTGAGGTCACCTGATCCGTATCCCCTCGATAAGATATCTCTGTAGAAGATAAAGTCACTTGTGTATGAGGCCCCAGTGCGTACGTTGTTGTGCTAACACACAGTACATTTTGTGAAACTGACTGTCAGCGTACGTCAAACTTTCATTGAGGTTGATGACCAATATCCCTGGTGTTTCGAACCACAGGTGGTACGTTCATTGTATCAGCGACGGTATTTGCACTTTTTAATTTACATTACTTGCAGTTAACTGCACAGTAATGTGACTTTAAACAATTTGAGGTAGGGAACCGAGATTGGGGAAGCCAGCTTGAAGAGATAATAGGAATAGTGTCCCGGTAAATTTTTCGCACGCTCTTACTGAAACACCCTGTAAAAAAATTCACCACGATTTCAAAAATTGTTTGAAGCTCATTCGTTGTTAACCAGAATAAACAGGGAGCAACTGACAAAGAAGTAGCTACTTTTCACTCCCTGGCACACATTTAATCCTCGCATTACCAAACGGCATATTCTGACTATAATAATAATGCCTATAATAATGTTATCTGAAGGGCCAAATGCCTGTGGTTTCATGACTTTGTAGTAAAATGATAGTCGTGAGTGTGAATTCAACGTCAAATTCTTTTGGCTTTATCATTGTTATTCAAGTCATTTATTGGTGGGATTGTGACTGTCCCACTTGGTATGAAACGTCTTATTTTCTTGTTTGAAGAAAAAGAGGATTTTGGGAAATATATCTGTCATCGAGTTTTGCCATAGATCCAATGTTAGTTATTGTTGCTGGTTACTTCTGTTGAGTTGACTGACTCGTGTCATGTCAGCTCAACAGTGAACATCAGTGCTTCATCTGCAAGTAAGGATGTCCAAAGGACATTCTAGCGAAGAGATCATGGAAATTCTACACAATTATGATGTCAGTGACGATGAAATATCCGAAGACACTACTCTTTCATGTGAACAAGTAGTAGTAATACTAATAGCAATAGTAGTGGTAGTAGTAGAAGAAGAAGAAGACGACGAAGACACTGGAGATGTGTTTGTTTCTAGAAGTGGACTAAAATTTTCTAGTGATCCACCAAAACGTGGGCGGCGTCGACGTCGCAACATTTTGAACATAACACCTGGCCCAGTGAATGATGGAAAAACAAAACAATAACAGAGTCATTTTTATTATGTATCTCACCGGAAATCGTGAGCATCATTGTAGAAGAAACGAACAGTGAGGCCAAACGAGTAATTTCTTTGTGGAATGCATCTCACTCTTTGAACAAAACGACAGTGAGAGATATAAATGCAACTGAAGTGTACGCTGTGTTAGCAATTCTAATTGGAGCTTGTCGAACTCGTGGACATCGCACAAATGCTTCCGATCTGTGGGGACGTAATGTTGCCTTTCGGTAACTATTCTTTTCTGCTACCATGTCAAGAAACCGATTTTTGTTGTCAAATCGCAAGAATTTCAGTATAGACAGAGACACAAGAGCACATAGAATTGGAGAAACCAAGGACAAGCTACAAGCGATCAGGTTAGTGTTCGACAAATTTCAATCTAACTTCTATCCTTATGCATACGTGACTATTTATGAACGATTAGCAACGTAGCGAGGAAACTGAGCATGCCTGGCAAGTATGGCATTAAAATTTGGGTTTGTGCTAACGTGATGACATCTTATTTATTACGGATCCAAATTTACATATGAATGGTGGACAAAACTCGGGAAGTGAATCAAGGACAGAGAGTTGTTTTGGATCTGATGGAACCATTTCTGAATAACGGTCATGGTGTAACAGCTGACAATTTTTTCAGAAGTTTTCCCATTGGCTGCTAAACTACTAAAACGAAAAACGACATTGGTTGGTACCTTGCGTTCCAATAAGAAAGAGATTCCGAAGGAATTCTTGCCAAACAGAAAGAGAGAAGTTCGCTCTTCAATGTTTGGTTTCACAAATGGCTTCACCCTACTTTCCTATGTTCCAAAGAAGGGAAAGACAGTAATACTACTCTCTACTCCGCATAATGAGAGATAAGTGAGTGGTGAAGAAAGTCAACACAAACCCGAAATCATACTGCACTACAACAAAACCAAAGGTGCTGTAGATAATGGGGACAAAATGACATGAGAATACAGTTGCGTTAGAGGAACGAGGCGGTGGCCACTAAGAATCTTCGTGGAAATGATTGAGTCTGCAGAATATAGGCATTCAGTGCTGCAATATCTAAGATTTCCTGAATGGCAGAAGAGTAACCGAAGCCGAAGTAAACTCTTCACGACTGAACTGGCATTTGGACTCAGCAAAGGCAACATGGAAGAAAGAAAAAAATATCAGCTGTCTTCATAGAGATGTACAAGATGCAATGGAAGCTTGTGGTATTGCAATTCCTACAGCAGCGATCCAGACCCAGTGTTCCAAGTTATCTAGGCTACAACGATGTCAAGATTGTAACAGAAACGAAGATTGGAAAACAAGATTCTGTTGTGTAGCGTGCAAGAAACCTGTTTGTAATATACACAGAGAAGAAAATGTTACTGTGAAGTGCACCTACTTACGCACTGGTCATACCGGACTCTAGAGTCCATTACCGCAGCAACGTATTTTCGCCACCTGTCCCTGTCTTGGGCTATTTCCTTCCATTCGCCTTCAATACCCAGGCTCCTCAAATCAGCCTTCACATTGTTCTCCTATCTACACTTCGGTCTCCCCACAGGACGTCTTTCTTCTAGGTGCCCTACCAGTACACTGCGCGCTGCCCTGCCCTCATCCATTCGCGCTACGTGACCCGCCCATCGCAGTCGACTCCCCCGACTACACCCCGACTCTCATGTTACAAGATTTGACGTTCTAATCTCAAGTTGTAATGGTACTTGAATTACGTAACCATTATGGTACCTCACCTGAACCTCTCGATACCAGTAATTATCTACTGTATTTCTGTTAACTACTTAACACATTTATGAGACAACATTCAGATTTGATTTCGCGTTTGATACATCGATATGTTTCTATTGCAATGACATTATTCTTATGTGTATTCTTTATTTTGTCACTATGATCTTTGACGTACTTGTATCTCTGATTTTTGGGCGCGTAAGCGATAGTTATTTGTTAACTTGTTAGAGAGTCGGACCTTGAGAAAGTCAAGTCATGGACGTCATGTTGGAAAGATTCGTATTGTAGTTGGTTTATTAAATGTGAGGAAGATGTTTTCAAGTATGTTTTGTATTGTATTGTGAAGTGATGTTTTGTGTGTTTCGTGATATTGCAATAAAAGCAATTAAAAGGAAGTGTAAATTAGTTTCGGAGTGCTGATTATTTTTTTAAATCACCATTGTCCAGCAAAAGTGTAATCTTCAAGGATGGTTTTGAAGCGCATCTACATAGCTTTTGGATATAGCAGAATAAAACCTAGGTCTCTTTGCATCCGAGCACCTAGATTTTCAACAATTGATCCATGATTTTACGACGAGACCAGCGTGGGAAAAACAAAAAGATGAGTGCCTACTTTTTTGATTATTACGTGAAATAGTTTTATTAACTGTGCTCTAATGACACCTGCCACATAATAGGACTGTTGCCCGAAAATTCAGTTTTTAGCAGCGTGAGCAACACCACAATCGTTATTAAATGCTGACCTTTGTTGTGGTAGGGCTGTTAGAAAGTGTAGAAGTAATTTACAACTTAAGCCAATCAGGTTTACAATTTCTTTTAAGTAACATACATGGATGTAAATACGCTTCTCGGGTTTGCCGCCGAAACGTATTGTGTAAATCGCACAATATTTCTTCGATGCAACTGCTCGACATCATCAGGTGGTGGTAGCTGCTGCTGCTGCTGCTGCAAGGCGCGACTGATGACAATCCCGCGGAGTTTGCTTGGAACGGAATGCATGGCGTTTCGGCCTATCGGAATAGCCATTCTGTTGGAATACCGTTCTCTAGTGTTTCAGCTCACCAGGCAGACTGGTACATAGAGCACATGTAGTCTCAGATGCCGACAAATAGCATAGGACACTACCGCGTTGCGCAGGATGATGGCAGCTCGTGGGCTGCAAATATAGCTCTGTACGGGTTGATTTGCGATAGACGCGGTGTCCCAGTGTACCATCAGCTCTTCTTCTGACTAAGACGTCCGGGAATGGTAAGATGGCCGACCGCGGTGACCACGCGGTTCTAGGCGCTGCTGCTGCTGCTGCTGCTGCGGTCGCAGGTTCAAATCCGGCGTCGAGCATGGATGGGTGTGATGTCCTTAGGTTTAAGTAGTTGATAGTTCTAGGGGACTGATGACCTCAGATGTTCAGTCCCATAGTGCTCAGAGCCATTTGAATGGTAAGATGCCATCCTTTTCCTCTTCCATAGTGGACTGTATATTGGGATGGAGCGAGTTCAGATGTTGGAGAAACACAGGTAATGATTCTACTCCGTGGGGCCGCATCACAGAAGTATCGTCTACATACCGCCAAAAATGAGAAGGTTTGAGACTTGCCAACTGAAGTGCTTTTTCCTCTAAGTCTTCCATAAAAGAGTCCCCCTCCCTCAAAGCAGGAATGTAAATGAAGTAACCGAGGCACCCACTGCAACAGCGTTCTTGCCCTATTTTGGCGGCACGTCTTCGAGGATAGAAAGAATACTCAAAAAGCACGACGTCAAGTGTGTTTTTCGGCCACCAGCAAAACTGAGGAATTTATTGTTCTCGGTCAGGAAACGTGGCTTGTATAAAATCCCATGCCAGTGTGGAAAATCTGATATTGGACAGACATGCCGAACGTGCAAGAACGTTGCGTCGAACATCATCATCATCGTACACGCCTGGGGCAACTTGGTATATCAGCGGTAGTGGAGCATTGCCTGGACACGGGACATCGTGTGCTTTACGAACAGACGGAAGTTTCATCCCCAGCGTCATCTTTCTGGGACTGTGTGATTAACGAGGCCATACATATCCACACGGTGGACAATCTTATCAACAGGGATGCAAGTTTTCATCTGAGAGCCGCCTGGAATCCAGAACTGGCTGCCATTAAATCAAAAACAGGGAAAACAAGATCTTCCGTTTCCTCAAGTGACGCAACACGTAGTTGTGATTTAGTTGTGATTTAGTTCATACTTTAACCGCAGGAGCGCCTGGCAGCACTGTCATTGCCCATAGCTAGAGGTCTGCGCGGATGCGGATATCCGCGGATATATCCGCGGATATCTGCGGTATTTGTTACTTTGAGCAAGGCATCTGCCCAGTACGTATGTTGCAATGTTAGTCGAAAACTTCAAGTCTGTTGACATTCGTGGAATCTTGCAGGAGCCGGGTAGAGAGGATGTCTGTCGTCCTCAGCCACTGGCTACGACCGACGTAGCTGTACCCAAGAGACCCGCGCCTAATCCGTTTCCGCGGCCGTGTCTTTTGTGTGGCCTGTGAAGTGCTCTCTGGGTGGCAAACCCGCCCAATGTCTACCAGACAGGTGCCACTTGCAATTTTTCGCTGCCTTCAGTTAGCGCTTTGTAGTGACCGAGTGACAACGTGCATCGTATCAAATATCAGTGAGAATTCTTTCTTCAAATGAACACCATATCGATGGATACAATTTCGTGTAAGGTGAAAAAAGGTGATTTTACATTAGTGAAGGAAAACAAATTGAAATCGCCAATTTGGAAAAATTCGGATACGTATTTCATGGCAACGAAAAGATAAAAGATATAGTGGCTTGTTTTGCATGTAAAAAAGTATATTCCTATACTGGACACAAAAGTGGAACTTCAAATTTGCTAAAACATTCGTGTGAGGCTGGACAAAGTAGCATAATTACTTATTTAAATGCCAAGAGAGACGTGAAAGTTCCTGAAGTTCCGCCAAATTTGAAGACAGCCGCGACAGAAAAACTTATCAATCTTTGTTGTTCAATCAATTCATATCTTATCAATCTTGTCAGCAAAGACATTTTTCCATTCGAAGTTGCGTATGGATCTTGGTTTCTCGAGACGGCACAGTTTCTTATTGATGTGGGGGCTAAGTACGGTGCAGTGAGTACTAAGGAACTGTTCCCTCATCGAACCACCATATCCAGAAATTTCAAGGAAACGGCCGATCGTCTGCGTGAAACCGTCTCCGCAGAAGTGAAGAATATATTCTGATATATAGGTGGAGCACTGACTGTCGATTTATGGACTGATCCGTACAGTAAAATAAACTATATGGGAGTGACTGCTCATTATGTTAATTATGGAGAAGTGAAACTTGAGGATCGAGTGTTGTGCACCAGAAATTTTGAGAGTGAGATTAAAAAAACAGGAGAAAACATTTGTCGGGGAATGAAGACTCCTACGCCATCTGTTGGTGTTCTGTTAAGTCTGTACATTGTGCTGCCCTCTGCAGCGGATATATATCTACGATAACTGTAAAATGGACGTGTGAGAATAAAGAGGTGTGTGTGTGTGAGCAGAAGTTTTACTGTGTCCTTGATTTCACTAGTGTGTAGCAACATTTTGGTACCGAAACCCGGGAGAACATGAAGAGATAGAGAGCTACTACACATTAAAGAGGACTCGACGCCGGCGGAGAAGGTTTTGAGCGACTTCAATCTCAAAATCCGGTCACGTCACGCCACGTTCAGCTCACACAGATAAGTTGCGGCATTGCTCTGAAACTGTAACGAAGGACACTGCGGGGCGATTGATTTGTATGTGATGTTACTTGGTGCATGTTTGTTGGTGGCAGAGCAATAGAGGGCAGTTGGCATATTATTTGCAAAGCACAAAGGGGACTTGCTGAAGTATTGGTAGACTGCAGCGCCATCTGTTAGCAACAGCGACCACTACTAAAGGTCGCGGAAGTTTAAAACTGCACGGCCGCGCCATCTGTTGAGAACTACAAACATCACTAGGGGCTGCTAACGGTTCACACTCTAGCACAGCGCCATCTCTTAGCGATAGCATCCAACTGACGGGGTGTCTTGACCTTGAACGCACTCTCGCGACAGAAAGCAAAACCACCAACTCACCATGGCAGAAGCAGTAGCTACGAACTTGGGGAGGCTGCGCCGGAAGCGGACGACCTTGCGATCGAATGCGACGCTTTTCGTCAGCCAAATAAACGCCTTCGATGGTTCTACAGCTGCAGAAGAAGTAGAACACTTCTAGGAACGCCTACAAGAAACATTAGAAGAGTTGACCCGACTCAACGATACAATACAGGACTTGCTGGATGAATCTGAATACGAAGCCGACACGGAAGCTTGTGAGGAATATACTGATAAATGCAAACGCGCCCTCCGAAAGGCGAAAGGCCTTCTAGGAGGAGCGCACTCAGGAGACAGAAACGTGACGTCAGCGGCTCAACAACACACCTGTATGGACATAAAATTGCCTACTATCAAACTGCACGCATTCTCAGGGGATATAGAAGCTTGGCCTCGATTTTGGGAGCAATTCACAGCTTCCATAGACGAGAATCCGATGGTGTCAACAATGAACAAGCATGTATTCCTCCGTGGTTACCTTGATGGGGAACCTAAGGACTTGGTCGATGGCATTGCTGTTACAGCTGATACATATGAGCAGACTAAGCAAATTTTGAAATCCAAATATGGGGATAGGAACAGAATTATCCAAAGTCACCTGGATTTCTTGGAGAATCTTAACACTTCGACTTCAGGCAATCCAGAGGCTCTCAATTCCACCTACATTGAGTGCCATAAGCGCATCCAAGCACTACGAGCACTAGGAGAAAATGTCGATTCTTATGGGAGAGTGCTTGCACCCAAACTTCTTCGAGCCTTTCCTGAAGAAATTTGCAAAAATTGGCTTGTTCATGCCCGAAGGCAAAAGATTGAAGAAGGGAACCTCACCCACCTTATGGAGTTCTTAAATTAAGAGGTGGAAGGAGCTATCAACACACGCAAAATTCGTGGAGATACTGTACCACACGAAAATTACGTACCAACAGCATCTGCCTTCCACGTAAAGGTTAAAACGAAGAGGGACAAGAAGAAACAACAGAATTCAGAGCCCTTCTCTGTGTATTGCGGCGAAAGAGGGCACTGGGGCCAAGACTGCCAAAAGATTGCAAGCTTGCAGGCAAGAATCGACGCCCTCAAGACAATGAACCGTTGCTTTCTATGCGTGAGACGTGGCCACAACAGAAATCAGTGTTTCAAACGGGGAAAGGCGTCCTGTGCGAAATGTAAGGGGGAGCATCACATTTCTATCTGCAGTAGCCATACCACAACAGTAAATAAAATTGAAACTATGACTTCTAACTTCACATACCTGCAGACTGCTCGTGTGAGTATCACAGGACCCACTGTTAAGAGCAAACAGACACGTGCTATCCTGGACACAGGGAGTCAATCGAGTTTCATTCACCATTCACTGATCGAATCTCTCCAACTAAGTGTCATTGGAAGCACTACTCTCGAGATAACTACTTTCGAATCCAGTTACAGTTCATCACTCTTAAGGAAGAAGGTGCAGTTTAATATGATGGGGTGCTCCACTAATTCCCACATATCAGTAACAGCCTTTGAAAGCACAAATAATTTTTCACAGCAACCAACAGTGCCACAAGATGTAGGAGATATGGCCTTGAGGGGTGGTACACCACTCGCAGATCCTAAAGGAGACACTGAAGATCTACCTATTGAGATCCTGATTGGAGCTGATTATTACTGGAGAATCGTGACTTTGGAACAACCAATCAAGGTATCACCATCATTGGTTCTTCTCCCAACAATCTTTGGATATGTTCTCAGTGGAAACAGATCTAGCACCACCGTCAACAGAGCAACTGTCAACTTTATTCAGGGCAGCTGCAGTGATATATCTGATTAGTCAGTGCGCCGATTTTGGGACCTGGAGACAATCGGGATAACAGAACATCAAGAGCGAGCATTAAAACCCATGGACCACCCCATTTATCAGGAATTCCGAGAATCATACTGTGTGGAATATGGCCGCAGAGTTGTATCTCTGCCTCGAAAGAAGGATATGCCTCTCTCCTGCAACCGAACAACTGCTGAAGCGCATCTTCGCTCCTTACAAAACAAGCTGCGAGGGAATGAAGAGCTGAAGGTCATTTACCACGAGACCATGTCGAAATATATTGAGAAGAACCAGGTAGAGTTAGCACCTGAGGACTGTACTGCTGAAAACACTTTCTACCTGCCACACCACATTGTGAAGAAATGCATCAGTGGAAGTGTGAAGTATAGAATAGTCTTTGATGCATCCTCACATGAGCCAGAGTCTCTATCGCTGAATGATGCCCTCGAAAAGGGACCAAATTTACTTCCGGATATTCTAGCAATCTTACTATGATTCCGCACACTTCCAGTGGGATTAGTGTGTGATGTGGACCAAGCTTTCCTGCAGTTAACGTTGAAAGAAGAAGACAGAGACCTCACGAGGTTCCTTTCGTATCGTGTTGAGCAAGCTGGAAGTGGTGCCTACATGACCACAAATGACGTGATTACATATCGCTTCAAACGTTTGCCATTTGGACTTGCACCAAGCCCATTCCTGTTGTCAGCTGCCATAAGGGAGCTAGCAGCACTAAATAGTGAAAAATATCCACTATCCTCAGGACTTGTAAACAAGTCAGTGTTCATGGACGATTTCGTAGCCAGTGTTAGAGACAGCGACACCGCTGCAACTGTTTACCATGAACTGACAGAACTTTTCCAGCAGATAAGTCTTCCATTGTCCAAATGGGCGACTAATTCGAATGACCTGAAGGCAATATGGGATGTCAAAGGCCTTGAAACAAAGACCACAACCCAAGTTTTAGGAATTAATTGGAACACAGAAGATGACTATCTGTAGTGACTACGAGAAGATAGCTGAAAATCTAATGGACAAACTGGCTACCAAGAGAAATGTTCTTCGAGCAGCTGCTCAGTTTTATGACCCCCTGGGTGTGTTCACTCCTGTTGGGATCGTTTCAAAGATAATTTTCCAAGACACATGGCTGAGGGGTCTTACATGGGAGGAAGTTTTGCCCACAGATCTTGCATGTCGTTGGCACTCATGGGTCTCAAAGCTTCATCACTTGTCATCACTACATATTCCTAGATGGATAGGGGCGCTGGGCACAGGTGGCTCTGCAGAGGTGCATGTATTCTGTGATGCATCTGAAAGAGCCTATGGCGCTGTTTTGTATATAAGGACATCTACTGAAACTGGATACACTGTGCACCTTGTCTGTAGCAAGAACAGACTGGCTCCTATCAAGAAGGTAACTCTACCCAGGTTGGAGTTACTTGCTGCATTGGTCGGATCACGACTCCTTCATTACTTTTGCCAGGAAACAGGGTTTGATGCCAACAGAGCTACCTTGTGGAGCGACTCAACAGTCACTTTGGAATGGGTACGGAGTGATCCAAACAAATGGAAAACATTTATCTGTAATTGTGTGACAGAGATATTGACATACACCACACCCAGCCAATGGAGGCATTGTCCGGGAAGCCAAAATCCTGCAGATCATCTCACGCAGGGACTAGAAGCAAATCTGCTAGCCACTCTTGATATCTGGTGAGGTGGCCCACCATGGCTTTCAGAAGACAAGCAGTTCTGGCCACTGGAAATCTCAGCCCCACCTCCATCAATGCCAGAAGCCAAAACGAGAGCAAATGTCACTCTGATCACCATCACTGAACCACTACTGGACATTGCAAGGTTTAGTTCATATTGGCGAGTACTGCATATAACTGCCTTTGTATTTCGATTTATCAGCACAACAAGAAACAAAAATAGAATCTCCGGCAGTTTTAGTGCTTTGGAATTACAAAATGCCCGGACCTACTGGATCAGAAGAGTTCAAGAGGAACTATTCACTAGTGAACTGTCTGCATTGCGTAAGGGAGAACAATTGCCCATGGAATCGAAGATTGCTCGATACAATCCCTTTATATCGGATGGCATCCTTCATCTTGGTGGTAGGCTGCAATGTGCTGCACTGTCACACTCAGAGAAGCATCCAGTTATATTGGATGGACGTCACCATTTCACTGAGCTTCTCATCAGACACACACATGTAAGACTGCATCATCTCGGTGTGCGGATTGTGTTAGGGGAACTGCGAGAAGAATTTTGGATTCTGCGAGGACGACAAGCTGTTCGGAGAGTTCTTCACTCTTGCCTGCCATGCAAGATAATACACAGTCGCCGGTATGAAGAGATGGAGGCCCCACTACCACTGGACAGAGTTCAGCCTTCAAGACCATTTGCAGTAACAGGCATCGATTTTGCCGGACCATTATATGTCAAATCTGGACATCAAACAAAAAGGTCCTACATGGTCCTATTCACATGTGCAACAACACGGGCCATTCATATTGAACTTGCAACTGACATGTCCACTGACAGATTTTTGATGGCCATGCAACGCTTTGCAGGACGTAGGAGCCTACCAGTCACTGTCTACTCAGACAATGCTACAACATTCCATGCAGCCAACTCAGAACTGGCAGAGCTTTTCAAAACCATGCAGCATACTGACATACAGCTCTACTGTGCCCACCATGGAATCACTTGGAAATTCATACCACCACGTGCGGCTTGGTGGGGAGGCTGGTGGGAACGCATGATAGGCTCAGTCAAGCGCTGCCTGAGGAAAGTTCTTGGTCGCTCCCAGGTGGATGAAGAGAGCTTAAACACCACCTTGATCAGCATAGAAGCCGCAATAAACTCACGACCCATCACTCAAGGAGAGAGCGACACTGCATTGACGCCAGCTCACTTTCTGAATGGTGGGAAATTAGTAACAATTCCATGTGGGCCAGAGCCAGCAACTAGAAAGGACCTTGCCAAGGAGTTCCAACTCAGACAAAAGGTCAATGACGAAATCTGGCGCAGGTGGAAGACAGAATACCTCCTGCTGCTAAGACAATATCATGAGGTGAAGGGATATCCTTCGCAAAGGAAACCGAGAATTGGAGAGGTTGTTCTGCTCCAAGAAGACAGCAAACCACGGCACTTGTGGAAGAGGGCTGTGGTAGAAGAAGTGCGGCATGGCAGAGACACTAAAATACGGTGCATCATCCTCCGCCAGCCAGATGGTATGAAGAGCTGTCGACCGGTCCAGCTGGTCATCCCCCTCGAGATGGACCAGGGTGGGGAGGATGTCGGGGAATGAAGACTCCTACGCCATCTGTTGGTGTTCTGTTAAGTCTGTACATTGTGCTGCCCTCTGCAGCGGATATATTTCTACGATAACTGTAAAATGGACGTGTGAGAATAAAGGTGTGTGTGAGCAGAAGTTTTACTGTGTCCTTGATTTCACTAGTGTGTAGCAACAACATTAAACTTAAATTAATTAAGATACTACGGTCGTTCGATTTATTCAGTGCTGTGAATAACATCGTGTTCGTTAAGGATAGAGGTCCAAATAATGTGGCAGCACTACGCCAATACAAGAGGATCTCGTGCTCAGCACACATTCTCTTAATACTGTGCTGGAGCACACGACTCGAGGAGACGTGAATGATGAGAAGAGTGACGTGCAGCGACTAATAAATTCCTGTCGAACTATCACAACTTTCTTTAAAAGATCTGGTCTTCAGAAGTCACTGAAAGGAGATGTAGACACGCGATGGAACAATCAATTGGATATGTTTGAGTCTATGAATTCACAATGGTTTGAAGGTCTGTCAATTTTGTCAGAGAAAAATCAAGATAATTTGATTGATTGTATAGGCAAGAGGATGTTGGAAGATATAATAACCTTTCTGACACCATTTAAAATAGCCTCTTGTGATCTCGAAGTCTCCAAAACCCCTACGCTTTATTTATGTGTTTTGTGAAAGTTAAAACTTCTCTCCTTCCTCGAAAAAAAATGATGGCGACAGCCCATTTCTGATCGATTTAAAGAGTACAGCCAAATCTATTTTAATCAGCAAATGGGACATAACAGTAACCCATAAGCTTGCAACGTTTTTGAATCCAAAATATAAAAACCTAAAATTTCTTAGCAGTGCCGAAAGAGATGAAGTTGTAAAGGAAGCGAAAAATTATGTTGCGAGAAATTGTCCACAGTTAAAACATAAGGAGGAAACAACATCTGGAATTCCTGCAAAAATTAAAAAAAGACCAGAAGTCTTGTACTTTTTAATGAATTTGAAGATTCCTCAGAAGATGAATCAACGAGAGATCTTGACTTTGCGTCAGATTAAATTCTCAGATATACGAATGATAAAGTCGAATTTTCGGAAGGCATCGACCTGATAGCTTGGTGGCGTGGACGTGAAAACGTCTATCCGCGTCTTTCGAAACTCGAATACTTCGTGCACTGCATTCCAGCGTCCAGCGCGCCATCTGAGAGAAGCTTCTCTACTACGGGACAAATAATGCAGGACCGACGCACGTCTTTGAAGCCACAGACGACTGATGACATGTTCCTGCATAGTAATCCTCCAAAGTAAAAAGGTACTTGTACAGCTTCTCTTACTTCACTGTATTTTTGGACTTATCTGAATTAGTTACAATTTTTTTTTCATCTGATGCTTTATTTTACAGAATTTGAATCAAAAGCAAGCAGAAGATGAAAATATTTAATCTGAAGCCTGTGAGTTTTTATTGTAATATTTATAGTAAAGAACTTCGACATATTGTTAGTATTTTTACTATTCTCAACAAGAACATTTAAGTAGCATTAGATAAAACAAATTGCTTGTTAAATATTTCCTTCTTTTGTTGTAATTTTCATATTAAAGAGCTCAATTTTAGGTTTTTACTCTTCGCAACAAGAACATTCAACAGCTAATACGTCAATATTATTAAACTAGGTAGTGATGGTCTCGTAAGTGCCTACCTAAATTTTAGCGTGCACTACAGTAACGTTTGCAGCCGCCGAGCGTTGTCGCTCTTTGTGAACAGTGAAACAGCCCGGCCGGAGCGGTGGCACGGCGGGCCTTTTAATTAATTACAAGTGGGACTTCAAACTACGGCTCACGACCACCAACAAGCTGTGACTGCGATAGCCCATGAAAGACTATTCTGATCACATTGAAAACTTACATTATTATTTTGGATGATTTGAATATTTTGTGTCTTAATTTACCAGCCAATTAGTAAAGATAAGGGATGAAATCCGTAACAAAATTGAACATTTTAACTGTAACTCTGTATTGCTTAACAGGGAACAGTGCCTAACGATTGAAGTTATGGGACAGTGTTTTTTATATGGACATCTTGAAATTGTTTGCAGTTCCATTAAACACTGAAAAAAAAATTTTTTTTACATTGAAAGTATTAACTGCGAAATCTACTGCAAATTTTGTCTTAGTAATTTAGACGAATGTTGATGTTTTAAAGTGTGCAAAAATTTGTTTAGTTGAGAATGAAACATTTCATTTATCGCTAGGCTCGATAAATCAGCCAAAAGGTGAGGTTCGAGATTTCAATCGTATTTTTAGCTAAAGCTAAATGGACTCCTAATTTCTATAGCCACTGATTTTGTTGTCACTCTTCGGAAGACGACTTATTTCTTCCAGACAATGTCAATTATTGCTGGCAGTTTAACTTTTTCACAGGTGCGCCAGCGTTTTGCAGTGTAGGCCTAATACTGTAAACTTTTTCACCTGGAAATGATTATATTATAGCTTACGCGTTCAGTCCTCGTCATCAGCTGACATGAATGGCTTCAAAATTTGACACATCCAAGCAGTGAGTGATGCAATGTGCTAGTATCAGTTTAAAACCATCGTCATTTTCAGCTGCCTTGGCACAAGAGCAGCGAAATATATAGTTGCTTCTATACGTGTATTTTCGTCATTTAATACCATTACATTGAATTTTATTTTTTTAAATAGCGTTTTCAATCTCACGAGATCCGAGCCGTTACTGTGTGCTCCGGAGCGCCAATGCTTTCCTGTTTGGAATGGTCTGCTTTAGAGTAGGCATAGAGCATTTCCTGTGGTTTAAGAAGTCAAAAGTAGTTAAGTTGTCGCAGAAATGGCACCCTAACAACAACTATGTTATTACATACGATAATTCTAAGTACTACTGTCTATTACTATTAATTGCTCATTCAAAACTTAAATATATGCGGATGCGGATAAGGAGCTTGCGGATGCGGATTAATTGCTGCGGATGCGGATTGCACTTTTCTTATCCGCGCAGACCTCTACCCATAGCGGACTCGCGGATGGCCTTTCTGCGGCTCCCAGCTTTGGGCACCAGGAGCGCCACTTCCCTCCAACTACGAGTGTCTCCCCGCGCACTTTTATTGCCTGCTCCCGTCATGATAAATTCCGACGCCGCCGCGCGATTATCATCAGTCGCGCCTTGCAGCAGTGACAGCGGCAACTACCACCACCTGATGATGTCGAGCAGTTGCATTGAAGAAATATTGTGCGATTTACGCAATACGATCCGGCGGCAAACCCGAGAAGCGTATTTGCAACAGATCCGTCGGGAAAGCATGAAGTCACAACATACATTGATGTTTTTCTCCTCTTCATTACTGCTAACTTTATCTTTTGTTGGTTAATTAATTTAAACCTAGTTCATAGTTTTTTGGTTTTGCAATATTTTTAGGTCTTACAATGTTAATAGCTATTAACTGATGATATATGAAACGTTCTTTCTACACTGGTATCCAAAATTAGATACATGATGGGAAAATAGCAGTTTGTTGTTATAATTCATGATATAATCATACTGTCAACGACCGTGTTGTGCACGGGAGATGAGATTCCGATCGATCGACAACAATGCCAGCAATGACGTTAAGGCACTTGTGAAGCTTGGTCTTTGCTGCCAACCCATCAGACATTGCAAAAACAGAAAATCAGTCATTGTATAATGTTACTTATAATCCGTCTTGATAGCAAAATTTTCTTAAATTTTGTTATTCATATGATCGGTTTCCGCTCATTCAGAACCATCTTCAGATCTGTAACGATAATGATACTAGTTTACTATTCCACAAAAGCAAATTCAGAAAACCTACGTGTACAGATTTAGTTATCAATGAGCGCTCTTGTCACCCACCGCGATACAAATGGGCATATTTTACTTCGGTGGTATACAGGCTACTAAGATTGCCACTAAGCCAACAGGAAGTAGAAAAGGACCTAAGTATTTTGAAACAAGTGGCCGTAGCGAACGGATATACGTGTAAGTAGGTGATGAATATTTATAGGAAGATAAAGAAGAGGCAAATGAAACAAATAGAAGGAAGTCAAGTCGCAGTTAAGAGGAACAACATGAAAAAATATGTGGCTCTCACAGTGGACGAATAGGGTTCCGAACAAATAACACGTTAAAATTGAAGCTCCGGCAAAAAAAAATGCAATAGTAGGAATAAATTTCAGGATTAAGGTGTAGATAAGATCAAATGTAATGACTGCTGTAAACAATATATAGGGTAGACTGGTAGGAACTTTGAGACCAGATTCAGGGAGCACGCCTACTCTCAAAACAAAACAGCTTTTGGGGCGCATATGGCTGCCTCAAAGCACTCAGTCACGAACATTGAACACACTTTAGACATCATAGAGCTCATAAGAGACGGTTCCTTAACATTTTAGAAGAAATTGTAATATACACCCACAAAAAGGAAGATCTGGATTTATTCCTCAACGAACAAAGCGAATTCAATCATAACGCCTATTTTAGCATTTATGACGACTTACTAAGATGACAACTGTTGCGTGGAGATCCAGGCCGAGGGATGAGGGATGGTGCGTGACGGAGAAGCTGGAAGATTCGTGCAGCGCCGGGCGTCGTTGACGGGGCCCTCCTGTGCGGCCCTCTTGCCCACGGCGATGGACGTCAGACAACTGAGCCGATCGCAGTACTGAACCGAAATGGCGGGAACCACGGAAGCAGACCGTACACGAAAACAAGTCCACACCAGCTCCATAGATATACAGGGTGTTACAAAAAGGTATGACCAAAATTTCAGGAAACATTCGTCACACACCAATAAAGAAAAGATGTTATGTGGACACGTGTCCGGAAACCCTTAATTTCCATGTTAGAGCTCGTTTTAGTTTCGTCAGTATGTACTGTACTTCCTCGATTCACCGCCAGTCGCCCCAATTGAAGGAAGGTAATGTTGACTTCGGTGCTCGAGTTGACATGCGACTCATTGCTCTACAGTACTAGCTAGCATCAAGCACGTCAGTATGTAGCATCAACAGGTTAGTGTTCATCACGAACGTGATTTTGAAGTCAGTGCAATGTTTACAAATGCGGAGTTGGCAAATGCCCATTTGATGTATGGATTAGCACGGGGCAATAGCCGTGACGCGGTACGTTTGTATCGAGACAGATTTCCAGAACGAAGATGTCCCGACAGGAAGACGTTCGAGGCAATTGATCGGCGTCTTGGGGAGCACGAAACATTCCAGCCTATGACTCGCGACTTGGGAAGACCTAGAACGACGAGGACAGCTGCAATGGACGAGGCAATTCTTCGTGCAGTTGACGATAACCCTAATGTCAGCGTCAGAGAAGTTGCTGCTGTACAAGGTAACATTGACCACGTCACTGTATGGAGAGTGCTACGGGAGAAACAGTTGTTTCCGTACCATGTGTAGCGTGTGCAGGCAGTATCAGCAGCTGATTGTTGGATGAACCATTCGCAGAAGTGTACCCGTGGAGGCCAATGTGTCAATCCTCATTTCAGTGCAAATGTTCTCTTTACGGATGAGGCTTCATTCCAACGTGATCAAATTGTAAATTTTCACAGTCAACATGTGTGGGCTGACGAGAATCCGCACGAAATTGTGCAATCACGTCATCAACACAGATTTTCTGTGAAAGTTTGGGCAGGCATTGTTGGTGATGTCTTGACTGGGCCCCATGTTCTTTCACCTACGCTCAATGGAGCACGTTATCATGATTTCATACGGGATACTCTACCTGTGCTGCTAGAACATGTGCCTTCACAAGTACGACACAACATGTGGTTCCTGCACGATGGAGCTCCTGCACATTTCAGTCGAAGTGTTCGTACGCTTCTCAGCAACAGATTCGGTGACCGATGGATTGGTAGAGGCGGACCAATTCCGTGGGCTCCACGCTCTCCTGACATCAACCCTCTTTACTTTCATTTATGGGGGCATTTGAAAGCTCTTGTCTACGCAAACCCGGTACCAAATGTAGAGACTCTTCGTGCTCGTATTGTAGACGGCTGTGATGCATTACGCCATTCTCCAGGGCTGCATCAGCGCATCAGGGATTCCACGCGACGGAGGGTGGATGCATGTATCCTCGCTAACGGAGGACATTTTGAACATTTCCTGAAACAAAGTGTTTGAAGTCACGCTGTTACGTTCTGTTGCTGTGTGTTTTCATTCCATAATTAATGTGATTTGAAGATAAGTAATAAAATGAGCTCTAACATGGAAAGTAAGCGTTTCTGGACACATGTCCACATAACACATTTTCTTTCCTTGTGTGTGAGGAATGTTTCCTGAAAGTTTGGCCGTACCTTTTTGTAAGACCCTGTAGAAAACGCCCTATGCTTTCTAGATCGTATAACAATGATAATTTTACTGTTTTTTGAATTTGATAAGTAGAGATTTTTAACCTTGACATCTACAGATTTTAATTAAGTATTTGTGGAGATAAAAGTTAATCAAAAATAATCTACTGCATACAGTATGAACAAATGGAATGTAACAAATGTACCAGACGCCACCTGTCGGTAATAGTGTTATAATTAATATAAATGACGTGCATTCTGCCAACCAATTTTGTATGACACAGCGTGTGAAAGTTGCTGGATTTGGACGGGTTACTCCTGTAACTGATATATCAGGTACGTTCTGGTTCATTTGATGTTGGTTAGATAGGATGAAAAAGATTTGCTTTCGTGAAATAGTAAATTAGTATCGTCATCGTTACAGATCTGAAGATGGTTCTGAATGAACGGAAACCGGTCATATGAACAAAAAAATTAAAAAAATGCAATCAAGACGGATTATAAGTAACAAGCTTGGTCTTGTTTGTGTACACAGTGGTTGTCGATGTAGGACTGCAGGGTAGTTACAGACAGTGCGGTATGACACAGAGAAGAAGCCTAAAGACGCTCTGCTGTGGAGGTTCGTAGGAAGAATGGAAGCGAGAGAGTCGCAAACCGATATGGTCCGTTGGCTTAATGTGACATTTTCTGTTTCTCGGATGAGGTGACAGTTTACAGAGACTGTAACTGTACCCTGGAGACCAGGACAGGGCCGACAACGTCTGACTAAGTATGGACCGTCCTTTTGGCTACACAGTACAGAGAGCCTACAGGATCAGCGATGAACACAGCCTGCAAGCTTAACTACAGAAGCTCAGATCCATTTTTGGAGATAATGGCTACCACATGAGGATGATTCGCAGAACCATGGATCCGAAGGAGGGGGGGGGGGGGGGGGGGCAACAGGGAAATGCAGAACGAAGCACAGAACACCGTTCAAACGTGTGTGAAATCTTATGGGACTTAACTGCTAAGGCATCAGTCCCAAAGCTTACACACTACTTAACCTAAATTATCCTAAGGACAAACACACACGCCCATTCCCGGGACCAGCTGCACAGTCCATGACTGTAGCGCCTGAGACCCAGAACAGCGTCGTGCTACCATATGCACAAGGGGGTTATTGGACGTCTGGGCAAAGTTTTCCGTTGGGCATGTATTAAGTAGATTTTTCGTAGCAATAGAAAAATTAAAGACCTTCTGGGATTGCCAAAAGATAAAATTGTCATGCCGCCGGAGTTTATGAAATCAGGTGCGAAAGTGGACTGGAGTATGTAGGTGAGACTGGGCGTCCAATAAACACAAGGTTAACTGAACACGAGAGAGATATCTGCCTCAAACAATACAACAAATCAGCGGTGGCAGATCAGGAACAGTGCAGGATTGAAGATCTAATTCCGAGAGGCGCGCGTACTGGCGAAACAGCCGTTTAGTTTGAGGAGGAAGGTTAGAGAGGCTATAGAAACAGCCAAGCAGCCCGGCACCATGAATAGAGGAGACGGATACCGACTCCCAGCGTCTTGGCTGCCAGCTATGCGGAATGACACTCTTGCAAAGCAACAGGCGCGCGGTAGGACACAGCGGCGGATGGTACACAGAGCGCTGACGCGGCCTAGTCGATACTAGGCAGCTAGTAAACAACGCTACGCTGTAGTCGCCACTCTGTTTCCTATTCGCCGATTTCCACCAGTGGCAAGCATTAGAGGAAACTCCAATGGAAAACGCCTATTATCGCCAATGACACCATGCAATGCGAAGACCCAATAATATGAACTCTTAATACCCTTCCTCCTCACCCTCACATCCAATGGCAACACTCATCCATAGTATGCAAGTAACCAAACTAGTTCCGGGCGGGAATGAGCGCCTGGTCCTCGACACGAATCCGCCCGGCGGATTTGTGTCGAGATCCGGTGAACCGACCAGTGTGTGGATGGTTTTTAGGCGGTTTTCCATCTGCCTCGGCGAATACGGGCTGGTTCCCTTTATTCCACTTCAGTTACACTAGGTCGGCGATTGCTGCGCAAACAAATTCTCCACGTACGCGTACACCACCCTTGCGCTGCCACGCAAACATAGGCGTTACACTCGTCTCATTTGAGACGTTCCCTGGGGGGGTCCACCGGGCGCCGAACCGCACAATAACCCTGCGTTCGGTGTCGGGCAGCGGAGCGGTGAAGTGGACTGCGGTAGTTGTCGTGGGGTTGTGGACCACTGCGGCTGCGGCGGGGACGGAGCCTCTCCGTCGTTTCTAGGTCCCTGGTTAACATAACACACATACAACCAAACTAGTGCTCATTCAGCAGTTAGCAATACACCCTGAGGAAGGCGCCTTGCAACAGTGGCCGAAACGTCGGAATTTTATAGATCATAATGCGGCCTCAAACGCAGAAGGATTTTGTTGACTGTGAGTAGGGTTTGCTTTGTCATTGCACCGAACAATATGTAAATTCAGGCATGTGAAATACGTTCCAAACGTTAACTGTGATGAGACTTCTAATGTTAAAAACAGGCCTAACATTAGAGGGGAATAGTTTTTTGGGTGGAATAAAAAGTTCCTGTCATAAGTGCTGTGGCCTTCTCCACTAGACATCACAGTGCCTAGAGTATCAGCAACCAAACTGACAGCCTGCAGCCGCGGGTTGCCCGCTTCGCAGGCACACCGAAGCACTACATAGCTGACAGGCAATATCGATGAATGGCAACAACAACAACAACAACAACAACAACAACAACAACAACAAAGACACCAGCGGCCACCAGGAGCCACTACCGGCCCACATAAACATAAGGAAGAGGTCGCTGCAGATCCTGGAACTATTTTCACACGCCAAACCGCATGATGGAAAATAGTTCCGAGGTCCTCATCCGCCGAAGCGCTACAGAGGCCGGCGCTCGGCCGCACATCGGTAGTTCATCGACCGCCAACAGACGTGGATAGCTGCCGACCCGGCATCCCGGCTTGGATCTTCTCGCTGATCTCTGGATTAGGCTTGGTATATCGGAGAAGTCTCTGGCGGAGACAAGGAAACAACTGAAATAATTTCCTACTATATTATTCTTGTATGTAGTTGTGATTCGAAGATGGATCACTGTTTGTGTTGGTGTTATACTTTGAGAATTTGTTTTGGTTAATTGAACAGTCCAATAAATTGTTTTTGGAATTTTATTGATATGTCTCCGTAAGCAGAAGAAACTAACGATCAGTGTACTATTTCGAAGCACAGGTAATACAGCGAACTGCATGTTTGCGTTCAATGGAGTATTCAACATCATTACCACAGCTTAATAATCATGATTTTGTCATTCAGAAATCCTTAACTACATTAATTTTTCTGCGGAAAAACTTTCTCTGCGAGTTTAATCTGAGGAATATAGACTTTATAAAGATCTAATGATTATAAAGATTATGTGCCAGCAACAGACACGAACAATATATGTTGGTCAGTGAGAAAACAGAGATGCTACCCGCAGTGTATGATATGTTGCAGCACAAGGAACTACTTATTCAATTCACATTCCACACATACTCCTTTTGTTAGGGTATTCATTTTCTTGTAACTCCCAGACTGCTAACAATATTCAGTAACCTCTAAGGAGGTAATAGTTGTGTCTGTTGTTGCTTCTATTGTAACTTCCTTTGCACGCTCTTATTTCTAAGTGGATGCTGGAGCAAGGGAAAGATGCGGTTCTTGGAGAGAAAATTTGTATCAGAGCGATCTGCATCCCAGAAGAACAACGAGAAGTTTTGCATTGAACCAACGGAACCGACGCAGTAGGACGACCTGTGCTCTTGCACATCAACACTTGGTTAATGGTCCATTCTGCAGTATCATGTTTGCTAACGAGACTAAAATCCAGTCGCAAACCAGTCCTGCACATGTCAGGGTTTGGAGTAGCAGTAGGCGACACCAGGAACGCCAACACGTTCATGAAGTCCATCCGTCTGCAGGTGGATGCGTAATGTCCCGGGCGGCAACAATGATGGGGCGGCGGACCCTCTAATTCCCACCTACGGCAATTTGACCAGTCCCTGATACAATCGTTCGTAGGACCTCTAGGATGTAAGGCCCTACAGACGAAGTTAGTGACAACATCCTGGTCGATGACAATGCGGGACCACACTGTGCTCCAGTAGTATCTCGGTATCTTCAAAGATGCAACATCAACCGAATGCACTGGCCAGCACGGTCCCCAGACATGAATATAATGGAACATGCGTGGGACCTATTGAAGGTGGCCATTGTACAGTGTCTGAACCCACCAGACAGTCGTCAGAACAACACTGAAGCTCCCAGTGGGGAGTGGGACCTTATACCCCGAGATAAAGTTAGCGAGGCATGCTTTGGATGAGATCGTAGAGTGGAAGAACTCAGTCTGTAGAGTTATGTCCTCCCTGCATACGGATGATAGCCATCATGATGAGACAAACATACATCTTCGCTGTTTTAGTTTACAAGACTTACACTTAGGAGAGAGCCTGCTTTTTGTAACTAACCAAAATCGTTCTTGTTTTGAGAAGGAATTAGGTTCTACAGTATCTTATTAAAAATATAGCAAACCCATCGGAATTATTGTAGTAAACTCTATTGTATTCCAAACTTTTCTTAAGGTGTGTATTTTTATAGCAACAGATACTATCTTGCACAAGCTGTGCACAAGGTGTGCACAAGGTGAACCAGAACTCCACCGACAAAACCTCGGAGCCTGTTTAGTGATATTTTGTGATTATTTCGGTGTAAGGGATGCCTGTTCTCCAGTGGCTCGTTATGATTTACTCGCTTTGTTACCCAAATTATCTTTGTTTTCGTGGGTGTATCTTCATAACAGGAGAACAGCCTGTAATTCGTGATCAGCAAAATAACAAAAAATGTAATACTGCAATAATCCTTTGACATACGCGAAAGTACGGTGGTGTTAATTAAATCTGTGTGCCGGACCGAGACTCGAACTCGGGAACTTTGCCTTTCGCGGACAAGTGCTCTAACGACTGAGCTACCCAAGCATGACTCACGCCCCGTTCTCACAGCTTTAATTCCGCCAGTGAGCTGTGAGGACCGGGCGTGAGTCGTGCTTGGGTAGGTCAGTCGTTAGAGCACTTGCCCGCGAAAGGCAAAGGTCCCGAGTTCGAGTCTCAGTCCGGAACACAGTTTTAATCTGCCAGTAAGTTTCACATCAGCGCACACTCCTCTGTAGAGTGAAAATTTCATCGTGATGTTGATCGTCACTGTCGAGACATCTGACCATAGCGCACCTTTTGCACTGCGTTCAGCGCATCCGTACACAAGGTGCGTATCCGCTAACTTCACAACAGTAAACCTACATTTGTTAATGTAGAACCAACAATTCCAGATAAAACAAAACCGAGGCAAAACTAATCAGCGCCGAAAGCAAGCTCAAAAGCGCCGAGCGAATTGAATATTACAGTTTAGGGATGGCAGTTATCACAAACAATCAGTTCTAGGTTATAGCGGCTCCTTTCATCTCCAGTTTAACTGGACTCTTAAAACCGCTCAAATAACCGGTTTCTGAAATTATCGACTTTCGGTTTTTTGTTGCTTCGACCATAGATTGAAAACTTCCAACGAAGGTGAAGGTGTAGGAGATCACTGATGATGTGGGGTTGAGGCTGTGGCAGAAATCGGTCCAATTGTTTCCAACAAAGACTGGAGAGGTGAAGGAGACGGACGTGGTGACAGCACCGGCGAATGGTCACAAGTTGTTGTTGATCGTGAAAAATGGGAGATGAAAAATGGCCTTAGTTTTCCTCACTTCGTGGTCCTCATTCGTGACAGCGGTTAGATTGGTTTGTGGGGCACTGAACTGCGCGGTCATCAGCACTCAAACAAACACCCAGTCCCCAGGGAGATAAATCCGAAACCGAACCCAGGCCCCCGTGATCCAGAGGCAGCAACGCTAGCCACTAGACCACGAGCTGCGGACTCTGACGATGCATGGAGGATATCAACATGAGTCTTGCACGGTATAGATTTTTCACCCTAGAGCAACTACGAACTTAAGAGTTCATTTATATGAAGCTTATACCAAGTCAGTAAAATTATAGGTACATCCATCAAGTTTACTTTTTCTTCCAGGGACCATTGCCGATGTTTTCTCCTTATAGAATGAAGCAAATTTATTTGTGCCTCCTTCCATTTTTGATCTTTTAAAGTAATGGAGCATTGTACCTCATTGAACCGTACTTTAGACGTATTTTACGAACTAGGGATGGTAGCACTCGCCAATACAACTGATGTCCCCATCTGGTCAATACTTTAGGTTCCCGATGTCTCTGGACACGTGCCTGTTGCAGTATAGTGTTACCGTGCGCGTGCGCGCGCGCGTGCGCGTATGTGTGTGTGTGTGTGTGTGTGTGTGTGTGTGTGTGTGTGTGTGTGTGTGTGTGTGCGCGCGCGCGCGCCCGCGCGCCCCCGCGCGCAAGACATCACTGCGTCTGCAATTCTGCACCGATCTTTACATCAAATCTCTGTTGCTAGTTTCTAACTGTAGGCGTTATTAAAGTAGTGCTGATCGCTTTTCCCAATTTTAGTGGGAATGTAATATTTTAATGCAACGGAAATTTTGGGAATAAACGTTACTTGTTGTTAGAGAACGAGTTATTTGAAAACAAAAAACTCTTAGCACTACTAATGAGGAAAATTTATATGCCTGATTTTACCCGGCTCTTAGCAAAACATGACGATACCTATTATAACCGAGATCAAACAAATATCAGAAATATCGATATTTTAGTTCTGAATAATGGGTATCTATTTCTGCCACCCATGTTACAGTTTACGACCGTAACAGGGACGGTACTTGCTGTTGACAACAATAAGTACCGTCCGTTGATGGAATAAGTTTGAAAACGAACATTTCTGCAGAAATTTTCAGTGCAATACAATGAACATTGGTTAACTTTTTTTTCTCGGAAAGTTGGATACTGATTCTGCTGTTGCATGCCTATAGAAACTCTGAATATTGTCAACAACTATTAGGTCGTTACCACTCGCGATTGAGATACTAACGCAGTCTGGCGTGGGTAGAAGCCGCGCGCAAGGAAATGCAGCCTGCCCTGAACGTGCTGGTGGGGCCAAAGAGATTTTGACATTAATCCATTACTCGATGGTTTCTAGTACTTTGCCTTTTGCTGAGCGTAGTAGTTGCTTGCTTGGGCACCGGAGAAATTTTGTTAGATCTGTGCATGCATACATTAAAAGTAATATTCATGTCTCTAATTATTGTTGAATCATTCGCCTGGTTATAACAATGTCTTTGTGGAATAGAGTTTTTGCTAATGAAACTGCCAAAGGAAAAGTCTGAAGTTAGTCAGTTTTAATTTACTATATTCTGAAAACACTGACAATTTTTTTTACACAGCTCAAGGCTTAGCGACCAAATTCCTCCTGATAATTCAGTTTCTATAAAAATGACAGTGGTCACAACTACTGATGCAACTATACATTGTACTCTGCATCGTTTACAGTAAAACATCTGAATTATTTTAGCATGTTACTGGATGCTGAATATTCACGCAGTTGCAGCGGCATGAGGACGTAAGTTGTTGCGTGCAGGAGCATTTATTAATTGTTAGGAGATATCAGAGAATATTATAAAAATCGCAGTCAGATACAAGGGAATTTATTTTTCATGATTTATACGTAGAGTAATAATTTGTTATTAATGAGAATACTAACATGTCGGAATAAGGGTTTTGGTTGACAATGACAAGTAGTCGAAATTAGTTAATAGCGCAGTTACATAAACGTAAACATGATCTGTAACAGGCTGTAATGCAATATTTATCTCTTAGCAGCACTTGCAACCTACGTCCTCAAATATTCGTCTTCCTCTGCAGTTTTTTACGCTCTAAAGCACCCCCTGGTAGCACAGAAGTTGGGACAGGATGATATTCCGTAATATCGTAGCAAATGTCCTTCCTTCTTGTCATTGTATTCTACAGGGTGAAAAGTATCTAAACCGACGAACTCTGGGAGGTTGTAGGGGTCATCAAAACAAATATTTTTCCCTAATGTCATTTTTTCCTACGAGGAGTATTTAAACCGGTAGAGGAAGATTTCTATGGCAAATTAATTAAACCAACCAACACTTTTCAATTTTTTATGACCAAGACAACACATTAACAACCCAATTTCAATTAGAGTAGCTTTTCAAAAACGCCTCCATTGTCACGTAAACAAACTTTACACCGTCGGATCATGTTCTGCCCGATACGGGCGAAAACCCCAGGAAATGTTCCTGCTGCTGCTACTATCCGGGCAACCAGATCCTCTTCTCATGCAACAGGAGTTGCATAAACAAGGTTGCGAATCTCTCCCCACACAAAAGAGAGTCCAGAGGGGACATATCTGGGGATCGAGCAGGCCATGGTGCAGGACCACCTCTGCCAATCCACGTTTCCTGGAACCGTTGGTCCAGGAAGCAAATTACACGAGGAATGAAATATGCCGGTGCCCCGTCATGTTGGAACCACATGCGTTGTCTTGTATGTAGCGGGACGTCTTCCAGCAATTCTGGCAATGCTCTGGCTAGAAAACTGTAATAGTGCCTGCCATTTAATGGCCTAGGTAGCATATACAGCCCAATTGAACAGTCCCCAACAACACCGACCCACACATTAACGAAGAACCGCACTTGAGTGCTAGTAACTGTGGCATGTGGGTTATCCTCACTCCAAACATGCGAATTGTGCGTGTTGAAGACTCCATCACGCCCGAACGTTACTTCATCGATGAACAATGCAGAGGATGGAAACGTAGGATGCATTTCACACTGTTCCAGGTACCACTGCGAAAACTGTGTTCTGGGTGGATAATCAATTGGTTCCAGATTGTGGACACGCTGTAAGTGAAATAGACGTAACAATTGCTCTCGAAGCACTGTTCTTACATTCGTCTGATTCGTCCCCATGTTTCGTGCAATTGCGCGAGTGCTGATTGAAGGATCCCGCTCCAGATGCGGCAAGACAGCTTCCTCAAACTGTAGCGTTCTTACCGTCCTGCTGCATCCCTATCCACGTAATCCGCTAAATGATCCCGTCTCCACCGGTTTAAATAATCCTCATAGGAAAAAATGACATTAGGGAAAAATATTTGTCTTGATGTCCCCTACAACCTCCCAGAGTTTGTCGGTTTAAATACTTTTCACCCTGTATACAGGATGGAGAGAAATTATCAAGAAATTTCAACCCCAAATGGCTGATGCCAGAAGGAACCAAAATTATTACACAACATTTTTTAGACTACGGAAACTTGGCGCCACGCGCTCCGATGGGCCGCGGGATTGCCCTGTTGCCAGATGCTCTGGACAACGCATGGCCGCGAATGCATTGCTTGCCGGAGGTCGCGATGTATTCAAGGCGGCCCGCACGCTCGGTGGTATCGCGCCAGCCTTCCACTGTGGCGTGGTGGCGAATCCGCTGGGGCCCCGAAGCATCCATTGTAGTGTCATGATCAGACGTACCGGGAGCAAACCCGTCAGCAGCTGTTAGTTCGCGCACAGAAAGTCTTTTACAAATTGTGTCTGTCCTGAAAAGGGCCTTTTTTATAGCTAGGACATTGAGTCGTCAAAGGGTTGCCAGTTCGAGTAAACAAGCTTCGTAAGGTCGAACGGTCGTTTGCCGGCCTCTTTGAAAGATTACTGGCAATGCCCTGATGAATTAATGGTGCGCATTTAACATGCTGCCAATTGCTTCATCGTTACTAGGTTGTTCGCATCAGGGTGGGTGAACTAGACACCCGCGATCACAAGACCTCACGCCACAGGACTTTTTCCTGTGGGGATTCTTCAAGGTTCAAGTCCTACGAGCACCTCTGCCAATTTCCTGGTCGTTCACGAGTTCATTTAAATATCGGCGGCCGGCCTTTGTGACCGAGCGGTTCTAGGCGCTTCAGTCTGGAACCGCGCGACCGCTACGGTCGCAGGTTCGAATCCTGCCTCTGGCATGGATGTGTGTGGTGTCCTTAGGTTAGTTAAGTTTAAGTAGTTCTAAGTCTAGGGGACTGATGATCTCAGATGTTAAGTCCCATCGTGCTCAGAGCCATATGAACCAAATATCCGCGCACAGCACGACTTGCGTGCGGGCGCCCCATCATGCTGCAACAACATGTGTAGCTGTATGTCCAGGGGAACACTATCTAGCAGGCCAGGTAGAGTTTCTTGCAAAAAGGAAAGATATTTGGGGCAAATTAAGCTGAGGAGGTAGACGGACGGGCCCAATCAGATGGACACCCACAATACACACACACACACACACACACACACACACACACACACACACACACACACACACACACACGTCGAATAGGTCCTGCTGTTTACCCCGATGTGACACGTGTGAATGACTAACGTGAGGTTGAGACAGTGACGGGGCGAGGGGGCGTTCGTATGTGTGAACCGACAACCATAGCGCTTCCCGTCAACCGACGAACGTCAACAGGACAATCCCACGGCCAATCGGATCGCGTGGCGCTAAGTTTCCTCAGTTTAAAAACGGTGCGTTATCGATCTACGCAACATTAGTAATTTTGGTTCCTACTGGCATCAGCTATCCAGAGACAAAATTTCGTGACAATTTTTTCCACCCTGTATATTCCTTTCCCGCTGATTTTGCGGGAGCTTCTGTATTCGCTACCTTATTAGTACATATAATTTTCAACATTCTTCTGTGGCACCACATCTCAATTACGTCTATTCTCTTTTCCATTTTTCCACAGTCCTTGTTTGGCAATTATACAATGCTGTTCTCCAAACGTATATTCTCCGACCTTAATCTGAGGAAGGAATTTCTATGTTCGAAACTAGTAGGCTTATCTTGGCAGGAATTCCCTTCTAGCCAGTGCTAGTCTGCTTTTGACGTCCTCGCTCCGTCCGTCATTGTTTGTTTCACTAAGAAGTTAGCAGAATTCCGTACCTTCATCCACTTCCCCCACCAACAATTCTGATGTTAGTAAATCGAAGAAAGCCGAAAGTAAGAAGTAGAAGAAATGAGAACAGCGAGAAACTACCAGTCCATATTTTGTCGTCGTTGGACTATTCATTACATTCAGCTGCTCGTGACTGCTGAGTGAAAGTAAAGAATTACATCAGCGAATCTTATCGTTGATATCCTTTCATCTTTAATATTAATCCCACTTCTGAACCTTTCTTTTATTTTTATCTTTGCCTTTTCGATGTACAGATTGAACAGTAGGGGTGAAAGATTACATCCCTGCCTTACACCCTTTTTAATCCGAGCACATCGTTCTTGCTCGTTCATTCTTATGATTACCCGTCTCTCCGTGTAGTTTACCCATATTTTTCTTCTAGTTTTGAACATGTTCCTCCGACAGGATTGTTTGTCTTCTCATAGTGATCGATTTGTAACAGTTCCCACCGCAACGCGCGAAATGCAGTTGTATCATTTTATTGCAAGTAATATTCAGTAAAGTAAGGCTCCGTCCTCCGTAGCTCAGTGATCATCACGTGTGGCTGTGAGACAGATGACCCGTATTCGATTCCCAGTACTTCCAGGGATTTTTCCATAGTGAGAGTACTGCAACAGGGTGCACTCAGCCTATGCTTCCCAATTCAGTACGAAGTAACGGCTTCAAGTGCTAGAAAGCCTACAACGGCAGGAAGAACAATATGCTCACCCCGTGACCCTTAAGTCACCTGTATTTTCTGTATGAACAATAATGAACATTGTCTACACTAATTCTCGCTACTCTTCTAATACTTTGTCAGCCTACAGTAGACGACGTACCAGACGAAGCAAAGACACGTTGTCATTATCGATATTCTTGAATCATGAAACTCTTTTGGCAACAGAAACACGTGCGTCTGTGTTAGGCTTTTATTACACTGCCAAAGGCCTTCGACAGATCTTTTTAAAAAGCTGGGGCCACACTGTAGCTTTAATAAATGATATTAAAAAAACCCAGTGCACCGTCAAATACTTTATAAAACATTTATTTTGAAAAATATTTGATATGGATCTTTTACAGTGTAATTTGTCGAACTGCGAGAAGCTTTCGACAATGCAATGAACATGTCTTAATTTTTTCGTACTCTTGGTGGCATAGTGAGCGCAGAGCTAGATGAGTGAGAGTGACCGACTCCCCCAGTGCCACCTACCTGTGGCACGGGTCGCGCTGCGGCGCCAACCTCCCACGCTTGGCCTTTGTCGCCCACTCGTGACATGCAGGCGCACACCAGCTGCCCACACGCTGCGCTAGTAGCTGATGACCGCGCCTCCGTAAGCTGAGCTAGAGAGCCGCCACTGGATGCCCCGTGTGGAATATCTCGCTATGAGGAGAACAAGGGTGTTCGAAATGCAGTCAACCCGCTACACCACCAGCACTGTGGATCGGCAAGCGGAACACAGAACGGTATTCATAATTCAGGGAAATCCTCAGGAGTGAGACTTGCTTCCGGGCTACCCCAGGTGAGTGCTATCCACTAGGATGTTTATGAACGTCATGAACTAGAATGTAGGTGTAACATAACATGCTACATGAAACTGTTTGTGGATGATAGTTGGGGCAGTTTTGGTATTGAGGGCTGAACTTGTGAGTTTCAAAATGATTCAAATGGCTCTGAGCACTACGGGACTTAACATCAGTTCCTTAGAACTTAGAACTACTTAAACCTAACTAACCTAAGGACGTCACACACATCCATGCCCGAGGCAGGATTCGAACCTGCGACCGTAACGGCCGCGCGGTTCCAGATGATGCGCCTAGAACCGCTCGGCCACACCGGCCGGCAACTAGTGAGTTTAACAGAATTCCATACTTCAGTTCCTCAGTGCTGAAGTTCGGTCATTGTATTACTTCTTATAATTTGCCTCAGGTGAAGCGACCGTAACATAAAAATCCCCGACTATACTGCTCAACGGCTAACCCGCGGCCCCGTCATCTGCTGCCGTTTACAGGCTGCCTATCTTATGCCTTCCAGGAGTAACAACCATTTCCTTTTCAGTATTCCATACAAGTTCACTCAGTAAGTATAAGATTAAAAATGTTCTCATTATCAGTTCATTAGGAGGTATACTTTGTAACACGTTCCTTGCTGTGTTAAAGTAATGAGCTATGCATGGTTCGTCTTCATGCCGTTTATCGCCTGTCATCTTCTCTTACAGTACCGCCGCCTCGTTTCCTTATTCAACTCACGGGTAAGTAAGGCAGGAAGTTAGTGACGCCAGTGAGTGGCAGCAGCAGTGCTTATCGGTAAGTGTACTGTCGTACAATCTCTCGAGCGACCATTAGTATTTTCCGGGTCGTCGTGTGTCTGGAGTTCAGTTCGGAGGGCAGTCGGATACGGACCACGAGGGCAGTCGGGATGCAGCAGTGTGATCGGGGACGAAGCCCAGTGAGGTCGGCACAGCTTGTACTAGTGGAGACGACCATTGTTTGGTCGTTCAGTCAGTTGTGTATGTGGGTCAGTTCCTTCCTGTGCAGAGATGTCTGTTGTGTTCCCTCTGCATGGTTGGCTCCGAGCCAGTGTCTCCAGGACGTCGTCCGTCCGAAGGAAGACAGTTCGAGAGGGACCAGCAGTGCAGTCAGGGACGAAGCAGAGGTCGGAGACGAAGGAGCTTTTCAATTAGGCAATTGAACAGAGTGATGCAGACCTACAAACGACGGAACAGAGAAGAGGCCTTTAGGGCGACGGCTTATCTACCATTTATTGGGAATATTTCTTCACAGATAGGCAGAATATTGAGAAAGTATCAAGTGAGTCAACTTTCGCCCTCCTTCCAAAATTTCATGGCTGGTGGGATCCGTTCAAGAGTATCTGGGCCTGCGTAAATCAGGTGTTTACAAGATTCCGTGTGAATGCGGCAAATTATACAGGGCTATTACAAATAATTGAAGCGATTTCATAAATTCACTGTAGCTCCATTCATTGACATATGGTCACGACACACTACAGATACGTAGAAAAACTCATGAAGTTTTGTTCGGCTGAAGCCGCACTTCAGGTTTCTGCCGCCAGAGCGCTCGAGAGCGCAGTGAGACAAAATGGCGACAGGAGCCGAGAAAGCGTATGTCGTGCTTGAAATGCACTCACATCAGTCAGTCATAACAGTGCAACGACACTTCAGGACGAAGTTCAACAAAGATCCAACAACTGCTAACTCCATTAGGCGATGGTATGCGCAGTGTAAAGCTTCTGGGTGCCTCACGGTTTAAAGTTTACAGCCCCTATTTCTTCTGCGAAAAAAAATGTTACAGGACACGTGTATCTGGACATGCTGGAAAATTGGCTCATGCCACAACTGGAGACCGACAGCGCCGACTTCATCTTTCAACAGGATGGTGCTTCACCGCACTTCCATCATGATGTTCGGCATTTCTTAAACAGGAGATTGGAAAACCGATGGATCTGTCGTGGTGGAGATCATGATCAGCAATTCATGTCATGGCCTTTACGCTCTCCCGACTTAACCCCATGCGATTTCTTTTTGTGGGGTTATGTGAAAGATTCAGTGTTTAAACCTCCTCTACCAAGAAACGTGCCAGAACTGCGAGCTCGCATCAACGATGCTTTCGAACTCATTGATAGGGACATGCTGCGCCGAGTGTGGGAGGAACTTGATTATCGGCTTGATGTCTGCCGAATCACTAAAGGGGCACATATTGAACATTTGTGAATGCCTAAAAAACTTTTTGTATGTGTGTGCAAAGCATTGTGAAAGTATCTCAAGTAATAAAGTTATTGTAGAGCTGTGAAATCGCTTCAATCATTTGTAATAACCCTGTATATAGGGCAAAAAACACGAACTGTGCAGGAGTGCATTGTGAACACCAACGGCATAGTCGCCTTCTCCAACCCACCAAGTCCGCAATCGTCGAGCATTGTAATTCATGGAGTGGTCTGTGGGAATACGACAAAAATTTTGGCGCATACATCAAACTTTTGGAGCTGATAACCGCTATCTCGATTGATGAGTCTCTTTGTCAGACAAACTCTGCGCTGAATCATTTTATAGAGAAACTTCGTAGTCGACGTAGTTATCTGCATAAAGATGAAAATCGACGTGACATCGATACGCCAAGCTTTCACGATGGAGGGCGCAAGGCGCAGCACACGTCGTTATGAACGCGCACGCTGAGCAGCGCATGTGCAGTGTCACCTCAGTATGGCTTTAAATAGCCGAGCTCAGCGCGTACGTGCCACATTTCCGGCGGTAACTCGGAGGAGTACCGCCCTCAGGTAACTGCATCGACCTTTATTGAAGCATTAGGCGTTGCAGAAGCAGCAGTGAACAGCTCAGCAGCCCCTGCGGTCGCACTTCGTCTGGCTCAGTCAGTTCCTTGTCTCCATCGTCCTGTCCTGTCCTTTTCCTTCGTTTTCCCCTTCTCCCATGACTACCACCACCACTGCCATCGTCCATACCTCGCCGCCGCCGCCGCCGCGATTACGTGGTGTGCCCAGTCGCCTCCCCCATTCCACCCCCTCCCCATTCTCACCCTTCCCTCTCCTGCTCTCTTCGTCGCCCCATCCTCAGCTCCCTCTCCCTTAGCCTCCTCCGCTGATCCCTTCCCTCCCCTCCCTCACCCTGTTGCCACCGTCCCCATGGCTCCTGCCAGGTTGGTGGCCAGGAGGGCCCCGGCCCATGCACAACTGTCACCATCGCCATCTCCGACTCCTGTGCCAGCACCCACAATAAACGGTGGTTGGTTTTGTTGTGGTCCATGTTTTCTAACTATGTATGTGTGATGTGGTGGAATTCAAGAAGACATTGTAAATAAATTAGTATGACGTGTGCCACAGTAAGTATCTTTGCTTGATGACAGTGTTTGCATTGTGAAAAAAGTCAATTGTATAACGCATGTGCGATGCTCAACACCCATTTCAAGAATAGACTGTACAGCCTAAACACCATCTTTGCTCTGTTTACATCATTGGCTAATAAGTAACGAATTATGCTACAAATATATGTTAATAGCACAAAACAAACGATTTACATGCATTCTCTTCCTGGGCACAATTTCATACCATACTGTCAACCTTTTCCGCATCAGTA